>NC_058404.1:199396847-199497530 GCF_002201575.2 Neomonachus schauinslandi
GCGGGTGGGCGCTCCCCGCGCTGCCCTCGGCCCGCGCGTGCCTCCGCCCCTCCCCTCCAGCATTGTCCTTTGGGGGCCCGGGCGGGGAGACCGCCGGCGGGGGAGGGGCCGCGCGGGGCGGGGCGGGCGCTGACTGACGGGTGCGCGGGCCTGTGGCGCGGGGCGGGCGGGGCGCGGGGTCCCGCGAAGGTTACGGCCGCGGGCGGGAGCTGCGGGCCCCCGGAGTCGCGGGCTCCGGCGCGATGTGGGGCTCGCGCGGCCGCGGCGGCCTTGCGGAGCCCCCCCGCGCCTCCCGGCTCGGGATTCGGGGTTGTCGCGTGCGAAAGGCCGCTTGCTGCCCGAGGGCGTACCGTGACAGGTGACAGGGCCTGCCGAGCTCCGGGAGCAGACCCCCCAGTCGTGGCAGAACCCAGTTTTGATTTCTCTTTCGCCGCCTTTCAGTTTGGGGCTTCTGTGGGCGAGGTGTAGAGACTTAACCTAGTAGAAGGTATAGGAGATTAAGCGGGGAGGGGATGTGCGGTTCCTTGGAATGATTTAATTGTGATTCCTGCTAGTAATTACCTGGGTTGGATACTTGGATTCATTGTCCCAAGTTTCTAAGAATGGGTTTTACATCTTTGGGTCTTTGCTTGTTTAAAGAAAAGAAAAGAAAAAAACCCGGTGGTAGAAGATGGGTGAGGGGGTGGGGGCAGGCAGTTTTGATAATAGAGGGGGTGATGTTGTGGATAAAGCTATACAGTCAGATCCCCAAGCTAGATTTCTCCTAAGCAGTGTGAGACCCGGGCAGAACTCCTTGACCGTTTCGTAGACTATGCACTTAAAGCGGGGGAATCTACCAGTCTGCATCCTGAAGGTCAAATACTCTGTCATTCGTTCTTTTGGATCGATCCATTCTTAAATGGGTGTCAGAGATCTTTTTATGCCATTTCTTTGTGACAAAAACCATTTCCAAAATTGTGCCTTTGCATACCTTTAGGTAAGCTCTTTGCAATCATGACTTACTGTATATCCTAGATGGAATCGCTGTACTTGCTAAATAATGAATTTTTAATTATTTCAAAAGTTAGTTTACTTCTTCAGTTTGGGCACATCTATCAGTTTTCATGTTTGCCAGTTTGGCCACTGGAACATTGAATGGAGGGGAGAATACTACTCTTAAGTATCTAAATCCATAGGGAGTGGAATTAGAGGGTTTTTTTGTTTTTTAAAGAAAAGTACAGGTTTTTAACATGGCATAAACATGAAAGAAATCTGTAATTATTTTAACGGTAATTAGCTTACTTGTTACACAAGCTGCCAACATTTCGGAAAATTATATGGATTTTTAGCATTTCTTAATGGTATATTTAGCATTTCTCTAATAGTATATATAACTTTACTTCAAAACCAGTAGGATTGTTTTTTATTTTGCATAGTGTGCCTTTTCTCTCTGTTTTAGCAGCATTTGACTTGGAGCAGTTAATGGCCTCTCAGTCAGTTTTCTGGTCTGTAAAATGGAAGGAATGATGATACCTGTCCCACAGGGCGGTTGGGGTGATCAGGTGATGGGGAGATGTGAAATAATTCTGTCCACAGCCCTCTGCTTTTAAAATATTAGATTAGTGGTAGTTTGCAAAGCCGCAAATTCCTCTCTTGGCTGATGCTCTCTCTTTAGACTCCTCCCCACCCCTTCCTGTGCACACTTTGCCTGGCTGCCAGAGTCCTCTGTCCTAAACACAGATCACATTTTGCCAGTCTTTGGCTCAGAAAGCTAAGACTGCCTGTTGTTTGGAGCCTAGATGCCAGACCCACCAGCATCACATTCAAGGCCCCTCATTGTGGCTGGAATCATCTCTAAACTTTACCTGTCTGCTCTGTCACCTTTCCACACTGTCCCACTGAATGGGAGTATGCTCAGTTCTCTAAATGTGCCCACCTACTTCCTTCTTTGCTTATATCCTTTTCTCTGATTGCAACGCTCTCACTCCTGCCCTCTCCGGGTTTTTAAAAGTCCACACCCGATTTTATGTCCTCTGGAGCCCTTTAGAAACCTTGTCAATGTGAATTATTCATTGCTGCAGTCATAACCCTCTCTTTTGCTTTCATCATTACTTATGTCACCTTGCATTGTGTATGTGAAACTCTGGCTGTGGTGGCCATACCATTGTTTTACTCCCAACACCTTGCTCAGGCTCTTAAACATTGAAGTGTTCAAATGTGTGCTAAATAAAGTCAAAATCTGTCATCCACCTTGTGGTATATTATTATGATCAAGTATTTTAATAACAAATATAAGAGTACCAACCACAGTGTTCGAAATGCAGTTTTACTACATTGAAGGTATCTAATACTTAGAATATTTCTTTTCCATTATGTTTGATGTCTCACATAATACCAGGTGGGATTTTTATACAAAGTAGAAACAAATACCTCTCTCATCTGTGTCTAAACTTCCAGGGTCCATGAGCCTGCACTGCTGACTGGGAAGTCCCTCTCTTGGGTAGAGGGAACCAGAGCACAAGTTTTAAAATATGTTTTTTTAAAGATTTTATTTATTTATTAGAGAGAGCGAGAGAGCGCAGGAGTGGGGAGAGAGAAGCAGATTCCTGGCTGAGCAGGGAGCCTGACGTGGGGCTCCATCCTAGGACTCTTAAGATCACGACCTGAGCTGAAGGCAGACGCTTAACTGTCTGAGCCACCCCGGCGCCCCAAAATATTACTTACCTTCGAAATAAAATTGCACTCACAGCAGATTAAAGCTTTTTTTTTTTTAAGATTTTATTTATTTATTTGACAGACACAGCGAGAGAAGGAACACAAGCAGGGGGAGTGGGAGAGGGAGAAGCAGGCTTCCCACTGAGCAGGGAGCCCGATGCGGGGCTCCATCCCAGGACCCCCGGGATCATGACCCGAGCTGAAGGCAGACGCCCAACGACTAAGCCACCCAGGAACCCCATAAGCTTTTTTTGTTTAAAGCTTTTTTTGGGGGGGGGAGGGACATTTGTTATACATATAAAAAGTTACTTGCTTTTTGGGAGGCTTATTTAAAGAACATTAGGCCTGGATTTGCAAGACTCGGGTTGGTGTGTCTTGGCTCATCTCTCACCCCCTGTGTCACAGTGGGCAAGTCGGTTAAATCTCTCTTGGACCTCAGTGTCTTTATTCTGTGAAATTAGAACAGTCTTGTCTGTGCTATTTTTGCTTTGCAGCGTCACTTAAAGTGGTTACACTTTGTGTGCGGCATGTCCTTGTTCAGATAGAAGCTAATAGGATGTCTTCGCCACACATTTGTCCTCCTCATTACCGTTTCCCAGGCTGGAAACTTGTTGAGTCTTCCATGGCCTGACGAGGTTTTTACCAGGTCTGCCCCCGCCACGTCTCTTTTCCGTCAGCCTTTTTCTCAGCGGTTCCCCTAGCCAGCCCTTCCACTCCTCCTGTAGATTGTTAGTGTAGGCCTGCTGATGGCCTCCCTTTCTCTGGTCTCCCTGGTCTTCCTGTGTTCTGTTACCAGAATTGCTTAGTGGGTAAATCAAATCCCATCATCCCCGCCCCCAGTATGCAATGCGGAGGTTCTCCGCATTTCCCCCGCATTCCGCCACACCTGAGGGATATGGCCTAGTTCTGTTGGTAGGCTTACTCCTACAAAGATTTTCACCTTAGAGACACTACCACCAGTTGGGCCTTAGTGATAGAGAAATCCTGCTAAGACCATTGCTACCTGGCCTCGTATAACTCTCAGCCCCTCTCTTTTTTTTTTTTTTAAAGATTTTATTTATTTATTTGTGAGAGAGAATGAGAGACAGAGAGCATGAGAGGGAGGAGGGTCAGAGGGAGAAGCAGACTCCCTGCCGAGCAGAGAGCCCGATGCGGGACTCGATCCCGGAACTCCAGGATCATGACCTGAGCCGAAGGCAGTCGCTTAACCGACTGAGCCACCCAGGCGCCCCTCTCAGCCCCTCTCTTGCCACCTTGTAGTTCAACACTAGGCCTCTGGCCACTTTCCTGCTTGTTTTGTCCAGTTCCTTTACTCTGGAATGTCCTTTGTGCCTTTCTCTTCCTATCAAAATCCTTAATACTGGGAGCTTGGCTTAAATGCTTCTGCTTCCAGGAAAGAAACTTCTCCCTTGATTTTCAGAATTAACTCTTCGTCATTCTTCTCCCACACGGTGCTTGCCTGATGCCTCCACACTTTTTCTTTATGACATTTTAGTGTAGTCTTTACGTGGAGCCCTTTCCTGGATTATAAGCTTCTCGAGGGAAGAGCGGAAACCTTATCCATTGCTGATTCTTTCTAGTGTACAGTGTGATCTTTTATGTAGTACTTGCTCATTAAATGCTTGACTGAATTAAGTCCGTCACCCTGCAGTCTCTGATTTCAGCAGAGGGGGTGTAGGGTAGGAATGGTTCTCTGTGAGAGCTCCATGCGTGCATGCACGGGACACACAACAGGGCCCAGCATATAGTAAGTGCTCAGGAAGCAGCCCCTGTTAGCCATTATTTTAAGCAGGTGTAGAAAACACTAGTGGTTGGGTAAGTTGATAGATTGTATATGCTGGTTTACTGTAGCAATGTTCACAGACTATTCCTGGGGGATCCTTCTAAGTGTGTGTGTAAAGAAAAAGTCCTCTGGGTTTTCCACCTGCAACCCTGTTCTTTCATTAGTTTGATAAACAGAAAAGTGAGTACTTCGTTGGAGAGGGCTCTTGCACAAGCAAATTAGTGACAGTGGTCCTAAATTATTCTGAAGACATGCAGACCTATCTGTGGGTGAGCCAGATTTTTTGCATGTGGCTTAAGAAAGTCAGTGGAAAATTGGGAATTGTCAAATTTCACACTGTGTTATTTTTCAGTAAAGCAAATGTTTTCATTTTAATCTTATATGTTTTGTAATTATTAAATTATAGAATCTCTCTATTTAGAATTTGGAGTGACTGTTGAAATTCTGATTTGGGTATTATCTCCAAAGCATTCTGGGTCACTAGGCTTTCCCATAGCTCTGTGTCTCTTCTTTGTCTGGTCATCACTGTTACCTCCTGGCTCAAGAGGGGGAAGCTAGGCGAGGAAAACCAGCTATAATTTTGAAACTTTTTGTTTTAAAGATTTTGTTCCCCCCGAAGATTTTACTTATTTATTTATTTGACAGAGAGAGACACAGGGAGAGAGGGAACACAAGCAGGGAGAGTGGAAGAGGGAGAAGCAGGCTTCCCTCGGAGCAGGGAGCCCGATGCGGGGTGATGACCTGAGCCAAAGGCAGAAGCTTAACCAACTGAGCAATGCAGGTGCCCCAATTTTGAAACTTTTTTTTTGTTTTTTGAAATATTTTATTTATTTATTTGACAGAGAGAGAGCGCATGAGATGGGGGAGGGTCAGGGAGAAGCAGACTCTCCACCAAGCGGGGACCCCTCCACGGGACTCGACTCCAGGGCTCTGGGATCATGACCTGAGTCTAAGGCAGATGCTTAACCAACTGAGCCACCCAGGTGCCCAATTTTGAAACTTTTTTTTTTTAAGATTTTATTTATTTATTTGACACACAGGGAGAGAGACAGCGAGAGAGGGAATACAAGCAGGGGGAGTGGGAGAGGGAGAAGCAGGCCTCCTGCAGAGCGGGGAGCCTGATGGGGGGCTCCATCCAAGGACTGTGGGATCATGACCTGAGCCAAAGGCAGATGCCCAACACTGAGCCACCCAGGCGCCCCCAATTTTGAAACTTTTAATTAAGTATTTAGTTACTATTTTTAAGTTTATATGCATTACTGATTGAAAGATGTATCCAGAAACTTTAAAAAGTGGTAACTGTTGGTTCTAACATAATATGGAATTCCCTACTTTGAGCAACATTGGTGTATGGGTTGATTGTTATTTAATTTACATTGACTGTATTTAGGATTATGAGCTTTTTAAAAAGAAATCATTGAAAATCCATATATTCCTTTTTTTTTTTTTTAAGGTTTTATTTATTTGTCAGAGCGCTTGAGGGGGAGTGGCAGGCAGAGGGAGAAGCAGGTTCCCCGCTGAGCAGGGACCCTGATGTGGGGCTCCACCCCAGGACCCTGGGATCATGACCTGAGCCCGAGGCAGATGCTTAACTGACGTCCCGGAAATCTGTATATTCCTAATAAATCTCTTACAACCTGCCTCAAAGAATTGTGGATGACAGTATCGCAGTGGATGAACTGGTATCTGTATTAGAAATAATGGGTATAGGATAGTTAGTTTAATAATTACAATATGCTTGAGAATGTGCTACTTTTGTTTCTAGCTAGAGTTCTGAAGAAATGGGAGTTCTGTGAATACAGGCATTGTGTGTGTGTGTGTACACGTACACGTGTGCATGTGTGTGTGCGTGCGTGCATTTGCTCCTCCCGTGACTGGAGGCAAGCCAGGCACTGTCTGCAGTCTTCATGGTTTCTGGCACAGGGGAGTGGTTACTCAGTACATAGTGAAATGAGTCCATCACCTATGGAGAAAAAAATCGTGGAGATAAATAAGTATAAGGAAATGTGCCTTAGTGCGTGTTCAGATTTAGTTTTTGGTGATGGTGATGCAGTTGTTATCTTAGTTAAGGTGGTGGAAAGTGAAGAGGGACTTATTTTCCTTTTCAGCCAGGAGTTAGTTTCTAGCTCAGTTACATTTTTCAGAGTACCTTTGGAATCTTAATAGCCAGTGCATAGCTATTTCAAAATTGTTTGTGCAGTTCAGGGATTTATTCAAGCCCTTAATTAAATTAAATTAATTTATTTATTCAGTTACTGCTTTTTCTTAGGTGTCTGATTAACATGTTGCTTCTTAGCATCTTCTGTGAAGATTTTAATGGAGAGAAAGCTGAAATAGAATAGACACTTTTTAAATTCTTTTTTTGGTGGTGGTTATTTGCCACTGTTTTCCTTGGTTACCACCATAGATAATTGAGTACTGATTACATTTTTTTTTTTTTTTTTTTGCTAGTACCAGTAAAGGAGTTTCTTGTTTTTATAAATTTAAAAGCTTTTTTAAAAACTGTTAAAGTGGGGGTACCTGGCTGGCTCAGTCAGAAGAGTATGCGACTCTTGATCGTGCAGCTGTGAGTTCAAGCCCCATGTTGGGTATAGAGATTACTTAAGTAAATAAATATTTAAAAAAAAAAACCCGTTGAAGTATATTTTGTATGATTCATCAGAACACTGTTCTAGGAGCGTCTGGGTGGCTCAGTCCTTAAGCATCTGCCTTCGGCTCAGGTCATGATCCCAGGGTCCTGGGATCGAGCCCCACATCGGGCTCCCTGCTCCGCGGGAAGCCTGCTTCTCCCTCTCCCACTCCCCCTGCTTGTGTTCCCTCTCTCGCTGTGTCTCTCTCTGTCAAATAAATAAATAAAATCTTTAAAAAAAAAAAAACATATTAAGTGGCGCCTGGGTGGCTCAGTCAAAGCGGCTGCCTTCAGCACAGGTCATGATCCCAGGCTCCTGGGATCGAGCCCCGCATCAGGCTCCCTGCTCAGTGGGAAGCCTGCTTCTCTCTTTCCCACTCCCCCTGCTTGTGTTCCCTCTCTCTGTCAAATAAATAAATAAAATCTTTAAAAAAAAAACAAACTTGGGCGCCTGGGTGGCTCAGTTGGTTAAGCGACTGCCTTCGGCTCAGGTCTTGATCCTGGAGTCCCTGGATCGAGTCCTGCATCGGGCTCCCTGCTCGGCGAGGAGACTGCTTCTCCTTCTAACCCTCCCCCCTCTCATGTACACTCTCTCTCTCTCTCAATCTCGCTCGCTCAAATAAATAAATCTTTAAAAAAATCAAAAAGAAAAAAAAAAACCTGTTTATTTTTTTAAAATTATATGTTAAATCTAAAACAATAGATTATAAGATGAAAAGTAAGTCTCCTCTTCACTCTCCTTCCCCTCCTGTACTCATTCTGTATTGAAAAAAACACTGATAAGTTTCTTGGATGTCCTAGGCAAAAAATATGCCAATGTTTCTAAAAAATGGAGTCATTGTCGAGAGTGTTCTATTTTTTTTTTTTAAGATTTTATTTATTTATTTGACAGAGAGAGACACAGCGAGAGAGGGAACACAAGCAGGGGGAGTGGGAGAGGGAGAAGCAGGCTTCCCGCTGAGCAGGGAGCCCGATGCAGGGCTTGATCCCAGGACCCTGGGATCATGACCTGAGCTGAAGCTAGATGCTTAACGATTGAGCCACCCAGGCGCCCCAGAGAGTGTTCTATCTTTAAGCAAACCCTGAACTTTGTATCTTGGAGTGCTTTCCATATCAGCATGTACAGATCTTTATGTACAGATCTACTTCACTGTGGTTTTTTTTATGTGCTTAGTATTCATTCCATTGTATGATTATGCCAGAATTTATTGAGCTAGTTGATGGGATGGGCTTCCGTGTTGCTGTGAACATTTTTTTAAAAGATTTTATTTATTTGTCAGAGAAGGGGAGAGAGAGCGAGAGAGAGAGAGAGCGCGAGAGCGAGCCTGCACACAAGCAGGGGGAGCAGCAGACAGAGGGAGAGGCAGGCCCTCTGCTGAGCAGGGAGCCCGATGCGGGACTCCATCCCAGTACCTTGAGATCATGACCTGAGTCGAAGGCAGACACTTAACCAACTGAGCCACCCAGGTGCCCCTGAACATTTTTTTTTTAAAGGAAGATTTTTTTTTAAGATTTTATTTATTTGTCAGAGAGCACAGCAGGGGGTGCTGCCTTGATACTCTTAATAATTTTGATCAAGGGGCCTACATTTTCACTTTGCACTGGACCCTACCAATTATGTCAGTCCTGTAAAGGCTATTTATTTATTTATTTATTATGGGGGGCTGTGTGTGGAGGGGGAGGAGAGGGAGAGAGAATCTTTATTTTTATTTTTAAAGATTTTATTTTTCAACAGAGAGAGACAGCGAGAGAGGGAACATAAGCAGGGGGAGAGCGAGGGAGAGAAGCAGGCTTCCTGCTGAGCAGGGAGCCCGATGTGGGACTCGATCCCAGGACTCTGGGATCATGACCTGAGCTGAAGGCAGATGCTTAACGACCGAGCCACCCAGGCGCCCGGGAGAGAGAATCTTAAGCAGGCTCCACACCCAGTGTGGAGCCCAACGCAGGGCTTGATCGCACAACCCTGAGATCATGACCTGAGCTGAAATCCAGTGTCAGATTCTTAACCAACTGAGCCACCCTGGCGCCCCTGTCCCGTTAAACAGTTTTTTTTAAAAAGAAGCACCCCTCATCCTCATGCCTCCCTGTGAGTGACCACCACTAACAATTTAGTTTATCAACTTGGAAACCTTCTGGAATGCATAATAAGTGCACATACATCATTCTTGAGTCTTCTTAAAAACTACTAATTAAGTCTATGCAAACTCACTGTGTATTTTCTTGAAAAACTTTTAATGATCTCGAATGCTAAAACTTAAAAAAAAAATTCTTTAAAGGAGCTGTAAAAACAGCAATAGGAAGTTGGTACTGAACTGCAGTTTTAGATTTTGTATTGGTTTTGAAAGTGTGCTTTACTTGAAGCTTTAGGGAGACAGTTTTAAGTTTCAGACTGTTAAGATACCTATCTCTGGTATTTCATTTTCTAAAATCTAGTAAAATGATGGGGCGCCTGGGTGGCTTAGTCGTTAAGCGTCTGCCTTCGGCTCAGGTCATGATCTCAGGGTCCTGGGATCGAGCCCCGTGTCGGGCTCAGCGGGAAGCCTGCTTCTCCCTCTCCCACTCCCCCTGCTTGTTTTCCCTCTCTCGCTGTCTCTCTGTCAAATAAATAAATAAAATCTAAAAAAAAAAAAAAAAAAATCTAGTAAAATGAATCCTAGCCCATCACAGGCAAGTCAGGAATGAAAATAAAGTTTAACCATCAGTTAGGCTCAATTGAACAGGGGATCACTAGTGGGTATATAGGATTATTGGGGGCTTTATTTAGTTAAAAAGTGGTCAGAATTCTTGGTGATAGGGAAAGGAGTCTTAGAAACGGCTATGGAGAGTGGGTAAGGAGGAGAGTGAGCCCACCTTGTTTGGCAGCTCCTAACCGGCAGGCCCGGCGTGAGGGACCTCAGGTAATTCCTGTATCCTGACAACCCTGCAGAGACGTGGTATCTTCTCCATTTTATAAAGGGTCCAGCTGTGGCTCAGAGGCCTCAAGAAGCTTCCCTAAGGTTACAAATGATCTGTGGCAGAGCTGGAGCCCAAATTTCTATCCTTGCAACTTAAAGTCCATTTTCTTTCCACTGCCCTACTCTTCCTGGAGGTTTATTTGTTCCCATAGTCCTTGTTGACTGCAGTGTCCTAGGCACAGATGCTGCGATGCTTAGACATATGCAGGAGACTAGCCGGGGCAATTGTCGTGGAAGGGAGAGCGAGGGAGCAGGAGTGTGGAGGGGCAGCCTCTGACCCCTATGCCAGTGGGACCCTGTGCAGGGGTGCGAGGGGAGAAGGGACTGGGTGGGGGTGGCTTCAGGCCCTTGCAGTTCTGAGAAAGGCTTGGCTGGGCTACTAGGGGATCTGTGACAGCCTGGGTGGCCGGGGTCTAGTACCACCCCCCCCCCAGCATTGCTGGCGGTGGCCGGATGTCCTTGCCCTGGTGACTCTGAATGTGTAGCCGTGGGAGGCTTGGGTCAGCTGGGCTCCCCACAGCAGGTTCTCCTGAAGGGCCGTGAGAGCAGGGCAGCCCCTGCTCACCACACGCACGCAGCGCTGCTCTGTCCTGACAATATGAGTAAGCAAGTGGATGCAACTGTCAAATGAAAACTCCGGCCAAGAGGAAAAATAAAGCAGGAGACAAGGTCGTGTTGTATAGGGTGGACAGGGAAGGGCTTGAGCCGAGACCTGAAGGAAATAAGGGAGAGAGATAGGAGCTATTTGAGGAACAGGGCGTCATCCAGAGGGAGAGCAGAACAGGTGAAAGACCCTGATTCTGGCTGTGTTAGGAAGGGAGAACTGGGGGTTTGCTGGTGGGTTGGGTTTGGGATGTGAGAGGAGGATGAGGGGTCTGGATGATGCCATAGCTTTTGGCTTGAGCAGTGGAAGCAGGAGGTTGCCTCGGCTGACATTGGGAAGGTCTCAGCAAGGATGGTGGTGGTGAGAATTCAGTTTTTGTGTTTTTTTTTTTTTTAAGACCTATTATAAGTTGAGATGGCCAATGAGACACCTGTCTAGTAGTTTGATGACTCTAGAATTCCGGGGTTCACGAGAGAAGCAGAGCACAGTTTGGAGTAATCGCTACATAAGTGGTGTTTAAAACCATGGGACTGGGGCGCCTGGGTGGCTCAGTTGGTTAAGCAACTGCCTTCGGCTCAGGTCATGATCCTGGAGTCCCGGGATCGAGTCCCGCATCGGGCTCCCTGCTCAGCGAGGAGCCTGCTTCTCCCTCTGACCCTCCCCCCTCTCATGTACTCTCTCTCATTCTCACTCTCTCAAATAAATAAATAAATCTTTAAAAAAAAAAAACAAAAAAAAAACCATGGGACTGGAGATCAGCTAGGATTGTGTTGTTCAGTTAGCTAGCCACGGGCCATATGCGGCTTTTGAGCACCTCAGTTGTGGATCGTTTGACTTGAGATGTGCTGTG
This sequence comes from Neomonachus schauinslandi, assembly GCF_002201575.2. Classification (NCBI taxonomy): domain Eukaryota; kingdom Metazoa; phylum Chordata; class Mammalia; order Carnivora; family Phocidae; genus Neomonachus; species Neomonachus schauinslandi. The sequence goes on from NC_058404.1 coordinate 199,408,362, forward strand.
TCAAACATACACTGGATTTCCAAGACTCGGTATGGGAAAAAAGAATATAAAATACCAATGATTTTTTACCTCAATTATGTTTGGAGTGATAATTTTTTTTTTTTTAAGATTTTATTTATTTATTTGACAGAGCGAGAGAGCACAAGCAGGGTGAGCAGTAGGAGAGGGAGAAGCAGGCTTCCCGCTGAGCAAGGAGCCCAATGTGGGGCTCGATCCCAGGACCCTGGGACCATGACCTGAGCCGAAGGCAGATGCTTAACGACTGAGCCACCCAGGCGCCCCTGGAGTGATAATATTTTGGATCTATTGAGTTAAATAAAATATATTACTAAAATTAATTTTACCCATTTCCTTTTTAATGTGGCTACTGGAAAATTTGAAATTGCATACTGGTGACTTACATTTTGCTATTGGATGGTGCTAATGGAGGAAGCCTGTGTTGGTAGAGAAGTCCAAGAACAGCCTGGAGAGCTGGCTGAGGAGGGGAGCTGGAGAAGGGGGAGGGGCGATAATAGTTGTGGTCTGTGGGCAAGTGAGCCTCACGAAAACTTCTCTAGAACTCGTGGAAAAGAATCAGAGAGCAGCTAGGCCTGGCCACTGTACAGTAGATGGGTTTAGCTCTTTAGACTGGAACAGATCTTGGAGATAGTCTGGAGGATCAGGATCTTTCCCTGTAACTTCTTTTGTTTTTGGTTTTGTTTTAAAGTGAGTTTCATCAAGATGAGGATGCAGCCTGTTCAGTGAGAGCTTTGATGTAATGTGGCCTTTGCAGAAGAACCACAGTCGGAGAAAGCGCACACTTAGGAACTTTGACGCAGTTAATGCAGGCAGGTGACTCCAGTGACCCTCAAAACCTTGGTCTCAGGCTCTCTCCCACCTTTCAGCTTTTGCTTGATGCAACTACCATAAGAATGTCTTAACCTCCCTTCAGCAGAGTACCTTTTAACACTCACTCAGGCCTAATCCAGGAGTGGTCTCAGCCACCCCGAGGGAGGGCTTTGTTCCCATCCCTCTTGTCATTCAGTTCCTTTGGTCAGCATGATCTCGTGCCCAGGCCGGGCCTGTCCTGAGCGGCTCCCAGAGACCTGGACCTGGGACCAGGCGGGGGCCCTCTGCTGACCCCAGGTGGTCGGCGCCACTTGGGGGGCTGCTGCTTCCTGCCTTGGTGGCTCTGTTGCTCCAGTATCAGGCAAAGATTTCTGCCCTTCCACGGGATACTTTTTTCCCCTGCATTTCATTCTCCCATTTCCAAACACACATGCACATTTAGGAACAGTGTTTATAACCATTTTTCCTTTAGCTGTGGGGTAGAAACTGTCATGGAAATTGCAGCTCCTTGAGTAGACTTACCCAGGCCTTGCCAGGGCAGGCAAAGGAGTACCTTGAAAAGGATCAGGTAGCACCCTGCAGTCTGCCGTTGGCTAAAGTGGGGTCAGAGCTGGTCTCACTTTCCCTCTGGCTCAGGGTTCAGGTCTGTCAGCTTCTCAAAGTGTCTCTAGGTCAAAGTGTCTCTAGGTCTGTGGGGATGGTGAATAGTTGTGGCCAAACCAAAAGCTCTGATTAAGAAGGATATGGTAAATGCAGAGTAAAAAGGCTTTGCTTTGATCCTTTAAAATTCTGTGACAGCAAGGCTGCAAGTTGGATGAGGGGTGAACAGCAGCTTCCTAGCTGGACCGCGGTGGCCCTGGTCTGCACCCGCCACGGGACCCGGGCCACGTTAAGTGTCTTAATCTGTAAAATGCAGAGGTTTGGTTTAGCTCCGTGTTTTCCATGCTGTGAGAGCCATGTCTGGCACAGAGCAGGTGCTCAAACGTTTATGGAATGAACAGATGAGTAAAAGGATTCTAGGCATGAGGCAGGAGTGGGTGGGGAGACGGGAGTTTGGGCAGTTCCCGTGCTCCTCACTTGTGCCCCTGGAACGTGTTTCAGGCGTTGTATTGGGATTTGCTTCTTTGAGAAATGTTTGAACAGCCCTAGATCAGGCGATGTCTCTGAGTATAAAGTCAGCACTCTCCCGACGCTGACGCCCGCCCATTCCTTTCTCCTCACTGTCCCGTCGCATATACTTTTCGGGAGGCGGAAGTTGCAGAAGGGAGGCGGAAGTTGCAGAAGCGGAAATGGGCCTTCGGTCAGGTGTAAGGTAGGAAGTGCTGCAGGAGCTTACCCGGGCTGCTGTAAGGACGTGCCACGGCCTGGGCAGCGGACACAGATGTATCCTCACGGTTCTGGAGGCTGCAAGTCTGAAAGGCAGCTGTCAGGAGGCTGGGCTCCTTCTGGAGGTTCTGTGGAAGGACCTGTTCTGTGCCTGTCTCTTAGCTTCTGGTGTTCCTCAGCTCGTATGCACCTCACTCCCCTCTCTACCTCCGTATGCATGTGGCCTCCTCTGTGGGTCTCTGTCCCCGTTTCCCTCATCTTGTAAGGGTATCAGTCATTGGGTTAGGGGCTGAACAGAGGTAGCTCGACCAGTGGTTAGAAGAGAGTGGAAAGGAGCTACTAATTGGAAGTGACTATGGTTCCTAGGACTTTGATTAGCATATCCATGTTCCTAAACCAGAGCGGAAATGTGGATTCTGGTTTACCTGCAGAGCAAATGGATGACGTGGGCCGTTGAGGATGATTTTTTCGAGCATGCATTGAAATCACATTCTCCTAGCTTTAGAATTACTAGAGAATATGCCACCATTGCTTCCCAGATGAAGCTGCTTTGTCACCCCCACTGTGTCTTGCATATTCACCAAATGGTGGTGGTTTCTGATATTTAAATACAATTAAGGGTCACTTGAATCTGATGGGCAGTCCGTTCCTCTCTGAGTGTCACGAGTTTGCATCTTTGGGAAGTGGGTTCTCTGGAAAGCAGCCGTAGCAGGTTCAGGTTCGGAATGCTGATGTTGCTTAAGAAGTACCCGGGGGGGAGCAACACCTGTGTGGCACTGCCAGTTACGTGTCTGACTCCTGCTTTTGGCTTGGGTGTGAGATCGAGCTCCATGTGGGACTCTGTGCTAAAGGTTCCCTGCCCCCCTCGCATGTTCTCTTTCTCTCTCTCGCTTTTCTTAAGATTTTATTAATTTATTTGTTAGAGAGAGAGAGCAAGTACAAGCGGGAGGAGAGGAAGAGGGAAAAGTAGGCTCCCCACCGAGCAGAGAGCCCGATGCGGGGCTCGATCCCAGGACCCTGGGATCATGACCTGAGCCGAAGGCAGACGCTTAACGACTGAGCCACCCAGGCGCCCCTCTCTTTCTTTAAAAAAGGTCTTAAAAAAAGGTCCCTGGAACAATAGCTCACTCTCAAAATTTTGGGGCTTATTTCATGTGAATTTAAAATTCTTTAAAATTTAATCCTACCTTCCTTTCCCCCCATTTGAATTTGTCCTGCTTTGATGATTTGAAGGATTCCTGAAGGGGGATCCTTGGTCAAATGGGACTACCCGAGAGCAGAATGTAACTCCTGGACAGCCGGAGTTAGGTGCAGACCATTGCTGCTCAAGTCCTCCCCTTTGGGGCCAGAAGGACCCCCTTTTTTTTTTTTTAAAGATTTTATTCATTCATTTGAGACACAGAAATACAGAGAGAGACAGCATGAGCAGTGGGAGAGGCAGAGGGAGAGGGAGAAGCAGACTCCCCCCCGAGCCAGGAGCCCGATGTGGGGCTCGATCCCAGGACCCCGGGACCATGACCCTAGCCGAAGGCAGATGCTCAGCCATCTGAGCCACCCAGGCGCCCCCAGAAGGACCCTTTGGGTGGTTGCAAGTTGTTACCAATCTGTAGTGGTGAGGAGCTTGACTCTGGAGTTAGCTTAGCCTGCTTTCAGATCCAAACTCTTCCTCTTTCTTGCTGTTTGGAGAAACAGAGTTTCTGTTCTGAGTTTCCATGTCATCATCTGTACAAAGGGAATATAATAACGGTGTCTACCTCATGGGGTGTTCGAATGCAGTGAGCATGCATATAGAACACTTTGGTAGTAAATTCCATAAACATAAGCTGCTGCTTCTGTCGCTGGAGGAGAAACAAAATTATGCTATAAGAAAGGAAATACCTTCAGTCACTAACCCTAGATCTAGGTGACTGAGCCGCTATAGCTATGATCTTAGCAAACTTTAAGTAGAAGGAAATGTTCCTAGCCAGTAAAGGATGTCTACAGAAAACCTACAGAGAACATCAGTTTTCATGAGGAAGTGTGGAAACATTTCCTGTATAGGACAAAGGACACCCTGCTGATACTACCTGCTGAGGGGACGCTGGGCCAGCACAGCCAGAGAACAGCACTGACCTGCCCAAGGATCGCAGCACTAGAAACAGAAAATTGTTGTCATCTGCAGATGTTGATTCTGTATAAAACCTAGGAGAGTCTGTGACCTAGTATCTAGGAATAAATGTGTGTGCTGAACATGAAAACTTACTTGAAAGATCTAGGGGGAGACCTAAATAAATGGAGAAATGGTCCTTGTTCATAAATGGGAAGACTCTGTAGTGTAAAGCGGTCTGTTTTCCTCAAATTGATCTACATATTTAATGCATCTCCAATTAAAACCCCAGCAGGGTTTTTCACAGAATGTGGTGGCTGATCCTAAAATTAAAGAATGAACAAAGGGCCAAGCACAGGGAAGACACTGCTGAGGAAGAGTCTCGATACCTTGTGTAAAAGTCTGGTAGTTCAGACAGTGCGGTGTTGGCGTGGGGATGAGTTATGTTAAGCACAGAAGAGAGCCCCAGACGGACGTGTGGTTATGTGGACTTGGGTCTGGTAGAGAAGTGCAGTTACAGATGGGGATGGAGGGCTGATCCATTAGTGACGCTGGCACAGTTGGTTTTCCATGTAGAAGAACACGCAATTAGGTGTGTGCTTCACTAATTCTAAATACAGGTATCTCGTAGATGGATTAAGAACGTGAATGTTTTCTTAGATTTTACAAGGTTGCACTGTGGTGACCGAACACCCAAATCTCAGTGGCTTAAGCACCAGACAGCTCTTCGTGGCTCACATCACATGTTGGCAGCCGTGAGTTCATTGCTGTGGTGGCCTTCCAGGTGTCTTCTCGTCCTGAGACCCATGCTGAGGAAGCGGTCCCGTCTGGGTCCCGTTCTTCCTGTGATAGCAGAAGAGGCCAGGCGTAATCCAGTGATCACTTTTAAAGCTGCATGGACATGGTGTAGGTCATGTCCACTGTGGTCCACTGGCCGCGCCAGTCACAGGGAGCAGTGCAGGGACGTGTCCTCAGCCTTCAGGGAGGCACCGCCAGGACATTTGTCACCTGGGCAACTTGGTAAAATGGAGATTCTGATTCAGTGGGTCCGCGTAAGATCTGACATAAAATCTGCCACCACAGTGACCATCTCCCCCCCTAAGCCCTATCCTCCATTGCTCTTGTAGTAAAGGTCTCAGATCCTTGGGTGGGGGTGGAGAATTGGTTTGTAGGCAGTGATTTCTGCATAAATTACACTGGTCTTTGACCTTGTCTGTGAGGGGCTGAAACATGAATGTTCAGGGGTCCATAAAACAACTCTGGGCCCAAATCACTCCTGTGGTTCTAGTTACTGGTCGTTAGGTAACACCTGAAAGATGCATCTGGATGAGATTACTCTCGTTTATCAGGTATTTCTAGGGATTATTACCTTTTTTCCCAGAGTTGTCTGATTCATATTCACTGGAGTAGAATACTTATTACTAACCCCTGAATTAAATATTTCATGTGATAGAGAATTTGACCAGAATCTATAAGAAAAGCATAGTAATCAGCTTTATATTTAACAGGAGTCATTTGAAAGGTGACTTTTATTCATGTTCAGTGTTTGGATACTTAACTATTTTTGTTTATATCCTTTTCTCAGCTGTGCATGTATATTTCTATTGAATGCCTATGTCTGCTACTTTTTACTTTATATTTACCTTTGTAATATTTGTGATTTGAACATATCAGTGAAATTTTAAAGAGTTTTGACCTCTATAGATCTCTACAGATGGTCATGCCAGTCTATTTTTGGAGGAGAAGGTTTTTTTTTTTTTTAAAGATTTTAAAATTTGGGGGCACCTGGGCGGCTCAGTTGGTTGAGCATCTGCCTTTGTCTCGGGTCATGGTCCCAGGGTCCTGGGACCGAGCCCTGCTTCGGGCTCCCTGCTCGGCGGGGGGCCTGCTTCTCCTCCCTCTGCTGCTCCCCCTGCTTATGTTCTCTCTTGCTCTCTGTCAAATGAATGAATAAAATCTTAAAAAAAATTTTTTTTAAATTTTATTTATTTGTGGGGGGGGGGGCCTGGAGGAACCAGAAGATTCCTCACTGAGCCAGGAGCCCAACGTGGGGCTCAATCTCATGACCTTGAGATCATGACCTGAGCTGAAATCAAGAGTCAGACTCTTAACTGTGCCACCCAGGTGCCCTGAGAAGGGATTGATTGATTGATTGATTTAGATTTTACTTTTTTATTTGAGAGAGAGAGAACACAAGCAGGCGGAGGGGCAGACGGAGAGGGAGAAACAGACTGCTGAGCAAGGAGCCTGACTTGGGGCTCGATCCCAGGACCCTGGGATCATGACCTGAGCCGAAGGCAGACGCTTAACTGATTGAGCCACCCAGGTGCCCTTGAGAAGGGTTTTAATTAGGGGCGCCTGGGTGGCTCAGTTGGTTAAGCGACTGCCTTCGGCTCAGGTCGTGATCCTGGAGTCCCGGGATCGAGTCCCGCATCGGGCTCCCTGCTCAGCGGGGAGCCTGCTTCTCCCTCTGACCCTCCTCCCTCTCGTGCTGTCTCTCATTCTCTCTGTCTCAAATAAATAAATAAAATCTTTACAAAAAAAAAAAAAAAGAAGGGTTTTAATTAGTGTAAAATTCCAATCCAAAATCTTTCACCTTTGTGTCGTACTTTGCTGGGTATTTTATTTTATTGTATTTTTTGAAACTATTATTATTTTATTGTTAAGGAGTCCACTTCTGTGACCGTCAAGAAGCCCAGGCTGGGTTAATAGTAACGAGTCCTGGAGGTAACTCCACCTGACTCTGGACTTGCTGGTTGTGAGCACTGTCTTCTCTAACTCAGCTGAAACCCAGGCTCATGAGGCCTCAATCCCTGCCTCCCTATTCCTGGAAGATGCTAAAGCCAGCTGTGTAGGAGTCTTTTTCAGAGGAGAAGACAAACCCTCTCCTTTGCTTTATGAGGCAGATAGCAACCCCAAACCACAGACAGGTTGGGACCTGTGCAGGCCGCTGGGTATTTTAAAGATTTTGTTTATTTTTAGAGAGCGGGAGTGCATGGGCATTGAGGAGGTGGGGAGGGGGGAGGGAGTGTCCCAAGCAGACGGCGCTGAGTGCGGGGCTCAATTTCACGACCTCAAGATCACAACCTGCGCGGAAATCAAGACGTGGACACCTAACTGACTGTGCCACCCGGGTATCCCAGCCGCTGGCTATTTTAAATATATTTTTGGTAATATTGCATTAATAATATAAATACTTTAAAGTATTTATATTTTGGGTCTTTAGGAATATCACCGATGTAGGGAGAATTCCATAGATAAACAGTCATATTAATGCTACTCTACTTGACCTCTAGGAGTAGTGGGGCTTCTCAGCATGTTTCTCAGATTCAGGGATGCCTCAAAGTACACTTAAAATCAGTAGCTTTTCTTTTTCCTTTTTTTTTTTTTAAAGATTTTATTTATATATTTGACAGAGACAGTGAGAGAGGGAATACAAGCAGGGGGAGTGGGAGAGGGAGAAGCAGGCTTCGCACTGAGCAGGGAGCCCGATGTGGGGCTCGATCCCAGGACCCTGGGATCATGACCTGAGCCGAAGGCAGATGCTTAACGACTGAGCCACCCAGGCGCCCCAAATCGGTAGCATTTCTAAATTTTTTAGCAGCTGTACTTGACCCTCAGCAAATGTTCATGAACTACAGGCACTTCTCAGTTAACTTGCCCTCCCACCAGCCCCTGGAGCATGCCCTCTGAGCGCCATACTTGGCCTTCTGTGCTGTGGAGCCACTGGCCTGCTTGCTGAGTTTCCTCCTGGTGGTGGCTCTGCCGTTAACATCCTATTAGATCTCTGGCTTTTGAGCCACTACAGAACAGCTTGGTGGTTTTGTGCAGTGGAAATAAGCCCAGGATCATTTCAATGGCTGTAAGCACCTCCTTGACACCCTAGGTGCTTGCCTTGCTGTTGTGCCTATGACAGGCGCTGGTGTGGATGTGGTGTGCGCTGAAGGCATTGAATGCTGACTCAGCTCCTTGAGTGTATGTACTCCAAGATCATAAATGAGGACGGAGGCGTGCCTAGGAGAAAGGGGGAAATCTGGAAGGTTCTGATCCCACGTCAAAAGGAGTTCTGACTGACGTACTGTATAGCACAATATAATTTATGCGGATTTTTAAAAGAAAAATAAAGGGGGCACCTGGGTGGCTCAGTTGTTAAGCGTCTGCCTTTGGCTTAGGTCATGATCCCGGGGTCCTGGGATCGAGCCCCAGGTCGGGCTCCCTGTTTCACGGGAAGCCTGCTTTTCTCTCTCCCATTCCCCCTGCTTGTGTTCTCTCTCTTGCTATGTCTCTCTCTGTCAAATAAATAAATAAAAAATCTTGGGGTGCCTGGGTGGCTCAGTTGGCTCAGCGACTGCCTTCAGCTCAGGTCATGATCCTGGAGTCCCGGGATCGAGTCCCGCCCGCATCGGGCTCCTTGCTCAGCGGGGAGTCTGCTTCTCCCTCTGACCCTCCCCCCTCTCATGCTCTCTCTATCTCATTCTCTCTCTCAAATAAATAAATAAAATGTTTAAAAAAAGTTATTTAAAAAAAAAATAAAAAATCTTAAAAGAAAAATAAAGGAGGATGTACTTAATGATCTTATTCCTAAGTGGTATCTTCAGTTTAACTTTTCAACCCTAGGAAATTGATGATATAAGGACCCTAGATGGTCTAGGTCTTCCTTATAACTTAGGGAAAATGTTAAGGCTTTTCTTTGCTTTTTTTTAAGACTTTATTTATTTATTTGACAGAGAGAGAGACAGCGAGAGAGGGAACACAAGCAGGGGGAGAGGGAGAGGGAGATGCGGGGCTTGATCCCAGGACCCTGGGACCATGACCCGAGCCTTGGCATACACTTAACAACTGAGCCACCCAGGCGCCCCTAAGTCTTTCATAAAAGGTCATATTTCCCAAAGTGTGTTCTCAGGAACACAAAAGAGGTCTATAATTAAATAAGTATGGAAAATGCTATCTACTTTGTTTCCTTCCTGGAGGTTCCAGATTCACATTACCATATTAAAAGTTTTAAGATATCCTAAAATAAATAAGCCTACTTTTGTTTCAGCTCTGGTATTTCCCTAATTAATGCAAGAGGAAGAATTTCTGCAGCAAAAATAATAAATTTTTATATCACCTAGAATAAATACACTTTAGGGGAACTGTAGCAGGTTATACTTTAAATGATGACGCTATTCATTTAAATAGCTTCTTAGGGACTGTAACTACATCCTAAGAGTCACAGCTAAAGACTTGATTTAATCTTTGAAGCATATAATTAATGGATGAAAAATACATGTACTTTGAACCTATTCTGAGTTCTCAAACGTGTATCTTTTTGCAAAATCAAATGGAGAATTTTATTCTGATCCTTTAAAATTTCTAACTAGGGCGCCTGGGTGGCTCAGTTGGTTAAGTGACTGCCTTCGGCTCAGGTCATGATCCCAGGGTCCTGGGATCGAGTCCCACATTGGGCTCCCGGCTCAGCGGGGAGCCTGCTTCTCCCTCTGACCCTCTCCCCTCTCATGCTGTTTCTCTCTCACTCGCTCTCTAATAAATAAATAAATAAATAAATATTAAAAAAATAATAATAAAATAAAATAAATAAAATTTCTAACTAGTAGGGTATGTATCAGATAATTATATAAAAGTTTTATATTGAATTAGGTAGCTCTTATTGAGAGATACAAAATCTTACCAAAATATTGTTTACTACCCAATTTCATTTTGGAGAACTTCAATATGTATTACTTAGCTTATGGCTTTATATTAGTATTTTAAAAATGGCACTGTCTTCCCAGTGAGCTTCAGAATTTCAGGTCATTTCTTCCCCCACCTATCGAAACTCAGAAGACCACTTTATAATTTTGAGGTCAGCAGTTGAAAGCTGTAGAATTTTAAAAAAATTTTTTAAAGAGAGTATGTGCCTGTGTGCGCGCTCGGGGTTGGGGGAGGCTGGGGGGGAGGGACAGAGGGAGAGGGACGGAGAGAATCTCGAGGCTCCACTCTAGGTAAGGAACCCGATGACACGGCTTGATCTCATGACCCTGAGATCATGACCTGAGCTGAAATCAAGCTTAACTGACAGGAGTCCCAGAAGCTGTAGAATTTTTTGCAGAGACATTGGACAAGCAATAGTATTACTTTGAAAAACTATTTTAATACACCATGATCTAGTATCTTTGATAAATGCTTCGTCCTTGATTAAATGGGTTTCTTCATGTTAGAGCCTTTTGCATTTTCAAAATTCTAAAAATCTGCTTGTTTAAATTTTTTGTTTGTAAATAAACTTGCTTAGTGTTTTTGAAAATTTTTCTTAGAGTTGAAGGTCTGTTTAGTTTCTCTTAATTGAAGTTTTTAAATTTCTGAAATTTAGTTTTATCACTTTCCAGCAATTTTTCTAAAAGCTTATAGGATTTCATAATAATGAACTTGGTTCTAATGTTTGGATTTTGTTTGGTGGCTGTTTTATCGTTTGCAGGAGGACTATTTCCGATGTCAGTGTATACATTTACTGCCTTCCCTCGGACCCAAAGGGCTTTCCTCATGGTTTTTCTTTCTTTTTTTTTTTTTTTAAAGATTTTATTTATTTATTTGACAGAGAAAGACACAGCGAGAGAGGGAACACAAACGGGGAGTGGGAGAGGGAGAAGCAGACTCCCCGCCGAGCAGGGAGCCCGATGCGGGACTCGATCCTGGGACTCCAGGATCATGACCTGAGCCGAAGGCAGTCGCCCAACCAACTGAGCCACCCAGGCTCCCTTTCCTCATGGTTTTTCATTCTGTAAACTGCCTGACGTGTGGTTTGCCCCTTCCAGGGAAAAACGACATTTTTGTAAGTCTCCAATAAGGACTTTTTTGAAGGCATAAAAACTGCCATTTTGTAGCCCTGCTAATGAAATTCTGATGTCTAATAGATCTAGGTGAATGATAAACACTGGTTATTGTAATGTGATAACCTGCAAAGAGATTTCAATCTGGGAAAATCAGCCTAGCTTTTCAAACCAGAAAAATTAACAGATGAGGATGAATTATTAAATAACTGGCAATTGTGGATTAAAAGTTAGAAATAAAACAATGTTACTTTGTATGAGCAGTTTATCTCTCTCTGGTTAGGCCCATTGCAACTCTGAGAACTTAGAGGCTGACCTAGACTTTCAGTTCTGTTAGCACTTGTCAACAGCACACCAGCAGGGGAGAATTTATCCAGGCTGGACTGAAAGCTCTTCCCTTTTATTTAGTCTCATTACACACGTGATCTAGTTCCCATTTGTTTTTGCTTTGGTGGGAGTCTATCTTGTACTTCTGATTCTCTGTAGAACCGGGTCCTTTCACCTGTCATCATTAGTTGGTTCTTCCTTTTTCTTATCTTTTCAATTTAGAGATTAACTGGGTCTGTTATGTGTCTGCAGTTTAGTAAACACCTTTGCTAGTTCCTGTTACTATTGAGTAATACTCTTATCTAGAAGAAGAATCCTACATTCATGAAAAGAATTCATTTTAATTGTCACTGGAGAATATACACTAATCAGTTCATTTCTGATAGCCTGGCTAGTAAAAATGGAATTTAATCTCTATGCAGCTCTTCCTATTTGCATGGAAAGCACTCATGTCCCACACTAGTCTTATTGATTATATTGTCTTAAACAGAAGCCTTATTCATTTCCTAGGACTTGGCACGTTTCTAGATGGGGAAGCGACTGTAGGTCTGACTCTCCATATTTACGTCATTTTTCAGATACAGAGGCTAAACAGGTGTATATGATCAGCTTTTAGCCTGTCATTCCTCAGTGATAAGAGTTCTGGTTTAGGCTGTAGATTCTGCATGGATTTTCTCTTCTGGCAATCGATTCTCGCTCTGAAGGCATGCTATCTACTAAAGAAAATGAGCGGTCCCTTATGTTCCAAACTGATGCACTGAGATTGTGTATGTGTGTGTAACTACCTTGTTATAAATGTGCCCTCTCTGATTTGCCAGGCAAATATTTAGGATCTTTGTGAAAAGTAGTAGAATCTAAAAGCTAGAGTTTTAGTAGTTCAAACATCTTTCTTTATTATTCTGTTTTCTTCTATTTATATTTTGTATATCCTTTACCCCTCCCCTTCAGAATATTTTGTGTGTGTGTGAAAATTGTATTGATACCGAAATGAGGAATTATGAAAAGACAGTTTCAGGTAATTCAGGCCCTTGAATATTGAGCATTTTGTCAAATTTATTGTGAAATTCGTAGTGAGGAAGACCAGGTAAAGATCTGTAGTTAGTGTGAAGGCATAAATTGCAAAAGTACCAAACTAGATCAAAGGGAAGGTGGGAGGGGGTGGGTTTCATTAGGAAGAAGTGTAAGTTGATTACCGAAGGATAAAGCCCAAAGCCCATTAATGTAGGATGGTAAATACAGAAGAACAGACCTGAAGGTCGTTGATTTTGTGTCACTGACAGCATGTCCACTGCCTGGCACGCATGACGCCTCCAGCACATGTGTGGGTGCTGGCAGAATGGGCGGGGGCTCCTAGGTTAGGGTTGTTTACCACCTGGCAGCTGAGAACTTGCCTGGGGCTCATTGTCTTCCCACACATGCTTAGTATTTTGAATATTGTATTTCCCAAGGCTGTCTTTCAGAATTTATTCCCCCATTTAGATTTGGAAAGTGTTTAGTTTGACACAGTTTTGCTCACCTGCCAAGGCCTAAGCATTTTGCTGATTAGCATGTGGAATATGTCACAGTTTGGCTTTGGAGAACTTTCAGCCTTGTCCTCCTCACACACAGGAGGCAGTTGGGAGGATAGCGTAGATGCATATGATTGAAAAGCAGAGAGTAGGGAGGACAGTGAGTGCCCTCAGTGACACAGGAAGAGAGCAGTGTGGCGTTTAGTAGTTAGGGATGGCTTCTTAGTGGATGGCAGGGATTGGCTTGTTGCCATTTAGGTGTTAATGTTTCAGCAGTGCTCATGCCTTCTGAAACCTTCCTGAGCATGTTACTTTTGTCTCTTTTGTGGGTTGTTTTGTTTTTGCAGTGTTTTAATTCATCTGCCTCAAATATTCCACCCAGGTTGACCAGAATGCTGGTTTCAATAGTGTTAGACTTTAGAGTTGTTTCCTATCAAGAGTCCCACATTTTGCCCCTTTAAGAGTCCTTAGGGCTGTTGACACCTGTTACTGCTCTTCCCTCCTCCCTGGCATGGGAGAGGAGTGGTTCCCCCAACCCCTACTGGCAGTGAGGCCATGAGATTTGCTTTGATGGGGGTGAGGGGTGGGGGGGGGATGTGGGGCTCACTTCCGGGAGGCAGTTTCCAAAGCGCTGGTGCATGCTTTCTTTCTTTCTTTCTTTTTTTTTTTTAAAGATTTTATTTATTTATTTGAGAGAGAGAGAATGAGAGAGAACACATGAGAGGGGATAGGGTCAGAGGGCGAAGCAGACTCCCTGCCGAGCAGGGAGCCCGATGCGGGACCCGATCCCGGGACTCCAGGATCATGACCTGAGCCGAAGGCAGTCGCTTAACCAACTGAGCCACCCAGGCGCCCTGGTGCATGCTTTCAACAGATTTCCCTCCACAAGATTTTCTTTGCCCCTGGTTCCTGGACTAGCGGGGTTCAAGGTTGGTGACTGTACTGTCATATTGTGTGCAGAGACCCAGAGTGGTTGTGCTGTGATCATGCTGAGCATTCCTGCCAGTCCAGGATGGATATGGCTACTGTGATTTGGGGATCATTTGTTTCTGCAGCATAATCCACCCTATTTTGACTAAATAACTTTTCTTCCTGAATTTTGAAAACCTTGAGATTTGGCCCCCATCTGGGTTAGTCTCAGTTTTCTTTTTGCTTTGTCAGTAAGCTTCATAGTTCTTGGTGTTCTGCATACAGTTTGACATTGTCACTGAACCTTCCATGATTACTTTCTACTGTAATGACATTTGCCCTGATGAAATTTGAGACCCATCAAACACAAAGGCAGATGTTTTCCACTTCCTCACACCGTCCCTCTGGTACATTGTGCTATCTCAGAAAGGCTGTGCTTAGCATCCCATCTTCCGGGTATGAGGAGGAGTGTCTCCTACAGTCCACAGGTACATGGAGGAGGGTACATGGATTCTGTTAAGCCAGTGACTCTTTGTTAAGTTCAACATAGGGAATCAAAGCTAGTTCAGTAGAACTTCTGCAGTGACAGAAATGTCCTTTATTTGCACAGTAGCCACTAGGTACATGTGGCTTTGAGCTCTTGAAATGCGGCTGGTGTGGCCAGTTTTTAATTAAAATGTAAATAGGCACATTTGACTGGGGCTGCCATATTGGACCCTAGCACAGCACTGGGAAGATGTAATGTTAGGTGGAAAACAGAGAATACAGAAGTATGTATTATTATTTAACCTGCTGAAATAAGAAAACATTTTAAGTTCTATGCAAAAGGAAAAAAAACACTGATAATGACCACACGGAAATACCATGAATTATATTAGGGTAGAGAAATTGTGTGTGGGTATCCTTCTGTTTTGATATTTAGAAAACTACTTTAGCAAACTTTTGTAATGAAAGTAGATGTGATCCACTTGAGCAGAAAAGCAGAAGTGCTTGGAGAGTAGAAGAGTGAGTCTGTCGGTTGAACAGATTTCGCTCCACAAGATCTGCACTTTGCATTTTGCGCAGAGAAGCGCGATTTGGAACTGTTGACTGGTGCTCTTCATGATCAGTTGCGCTGTCACACGACAAATCGAGGACATGCCACAGATGATAGCTGTGTTCCATGTTAGAAAGAGATGATGCTTTTGAAATAATTTTAATGTGTTTTCAGCAAACCTAAAAATATATGCACCATATTACAAAAGAAGAAGGGAAACACTTTGACATTTAAATTCAGCTGGTCACTTGTCTGCCTCTGCTTGAGCTCCAAAGAAACTGAACTACAGAATGTCTGTTTCTTAGAGCTTATAGGAATCACTGCTGCTTGCACCCTAGATGACTCTTTAGGAACACAAATGGGGCTGTAATTTGAATTACTTCTAGGAATGTGTGTGGTGTTACAAAGAGGACAGAAAGACAGCATTACATTTCTTGGAAAATTGTTACACAAGGGAAGAGATTTTGGAAGATCAGTGAACTCCTTCAAAATGACCCTTTATTCAATACCACAAAAAGAGCCTTCATTACTGAATTACTCATTTGAAACTTGTGGTCATGTCTTAATTATTTGTTGAAAAAGTACTTGGTAATAACTTAAGTTCTAGATCTGTTTTCTTTTTTTCTTAGTGGACAAATCATTTGGGACTAATTATATGACTTTGAAAACATATAGACTAGACAGTTAAAGAAGTAAATGCTTTTATTTTTATTTTTTTCAATTAACATATAATCTATTATTTGTTTCAGGGGTACAGGTCTGTGATTCATCAGTCTTACACAACACCCAGCGCTCACGACAACACGCTCCCCAGTGTCCATCACCCAGCTACCCCATCCCCCCCACCCCTGTCCCCTCAATGCTTTTTGTTTTTAAAATTCAGTTTGTTATCCTAGTCCCAGGTCTAATCCTAAATGTCCCAGGCCCCAGGGCCCTGACTCCTGGAGACCCAGGGTGGTGTGAGGTTTCCTGGGGGTATATCGAGAGTGAGCAGGGCATGATGGGTATCCCCCCACCCTCAGCCCTTTCACTTCCAGTCTCAGATTAATATTAGGCCTGGGGGCTTTGATTGATCCCCAAGCCTGCACAGAGTCCCCCAGTCTTGGGGGAAGATTTTCATTCACCACCAGGGCTATTTTTAATCCTTGATTAGAAATAGAAATTTCTAGAAATTGTGTACCAGGCCACAGAAAAAGCCCAGGGTGTGCTGAGCTCCTCTGGGTCTGTGCTGTTTGGGGATGGTGAGGCTTCTCTGTGCAGAGACCGCTCTGCAGGTCTCTGCACGTGTGTACATTTCAAAACAAAAAACTGGGCATCAAAGGGAGCTGTTGTATTTTTGTGTTCATCCTCTGCACCTTAACCACTTTGAGTTCTTTGCAGTGTAGCAGAGAACTAACATGTTATCAAGAGGGAAGGCTTTGATGTGACTAGAAACTGGTTCTTATAAATGAAGGAGATTTCATAGTTGGTTGTTTGTTTTAAGGATAGTAAGGAAATCGAGTATTTTTTGTTCTAAAAGGGTAACACAAATACTACTCTTAACATAATCTGATCAGTGAAGGAACATGTAAAATAAAGCAGATATAAACAATTTGAGGGGGGGTAGTTTGTAACAATATCTTCCATTTGTATGACAGTTTATGAAATGCAAAGGCCACAGAAACATAGATGTACTTCTCCTTTGCTCATTGCAACAACCTTGTGAGAGATTGAGGTGTAGAGAGAGCACGTATTTATTATTCTGTTTTACAGGTGAGAAAACAAAGACCCCAAGAAGTAATGGGCACAAAACCAGCTTTTAAGTAGCAGAGGTGAGACTGATTACAAAAACCTAGATGTTATGACTGTTAGGATGGTGTACTTTCCTACCTGCAAGAATTAAAGAAGACATAAGTGGTATAGAAACTTCCATGGGCATTTAATTATAGCTGTGTATATTTTTTGCATCCTTAATGGAAACCATTTAAAGTTTGTTGTAAAAAAGACAAATATTCTAAAATAAGTGTGTTATTGTGGGACTTTTTTTTTTTTTTTTTAAAGATTTTATTTATTTGAGAGCGAGCAAGAGAGCATGGAGGGGAGGGGCAGAGGGAGAGGGAGAAGCAGACTCCCCGCAGAGCAGGGAGCCCGATGCAGGGCTTGATCCCAGGACTCCAAGATCATGACCTGAGGCAGAGGCAGACGCTTAACGACTGAGCCACCCAGGCACCCCTGTTTTGGAACCTTTTAAATGATCATTTATGCAGCCCAGTCTTTAGGATGATTTGGGTTAGTTTTGCATGGGAGAAAGATAACTCAGGATGATCCGAAGGTCGTCTTTTCTCTGTAAACCTCTGGAGAATCAGATGTTGAAAAAATTAAGTGAAGCAAACAAAAAGCCTTTGAGTATATACAGTGGTGCTTTTTCTTTAAAACTCTTTGGGAGGAGCACCTGGGTGACTCCATCGGTTAAGTATCTGACTTTGGCTCAGGTCATGATCTCAGGGTCCTGAGATTGAGCCCCTCGTCAGGCTCCCCACTCAGTGGGGAGTCTGATTGTCCCTCTGCCCCTCCCCCCGCTTGTGTGCATGCTCTCTCTCTCTCAAATAAAAATAAAAAAAATCTTTAAAAAACTTTTGGAGAATTTAGTTAAACCGAAATGAAATTTAACTTCATACTGACTAAATTTCACATTTGGGGAATGAGCATAACAGTTTGAAATTTGGGTGTTTGCCAGCTGTGTTCTTGAACTTGTCAGGCAGACATTAAATGGGTTTTGCCTAGGTTTGTCAGACCTTTCCTCTGTTTTGACCATGTAGTAGATCGTCCCCAAAATAAGTTTTAATTAAAAATCATGAGCCCACGTACCTAGGAGACTCCTTTCAGTTCAGAACTGGAAATAGAGTCTCTCATTTGGTCAAATGTTCCCCCCCCCCCCCCCCATCGAAGGCTTGCTTCTTAGGGAGAACCTGCTTAGTTATGGCCCAATATTCTGTCCCTGGTTCATCTGCTAACAGTTTGAGGTTCAAATTATGGAGAATGGACACTGGCTCCAAGAACATTTAGACCTGCCATTATGGTACAGGAAGAGCCATCTTGTAGCGTTTCTGGCTCAGACCCTGTTACTAGGATCCACTCAGTTATTACACAGACAACTGCCAAGTAGCCTGACGGTACCAGACTTACCAGCCCCTGCTCTTTCCCATGGTCCTCTGCAGTCCCAACTACAGAACTAAAAACTGAAAAAAAAGATCATAACTGCTAGTGACTCTAGGGATATGGCCCATTATTTAAAGATGATATGGCATCAGCTATTGAACAAGTTCGAGGAAGAGTTCTGTTAGGGGTAAAAATGCAAGGGCAGATTTTAACCAGCTTTGATGAGCTCTTGGGAGTTCAGTGTACTTCATTTTGCATTTGTATGCTGATTTTTTTTCTCACCCATTTCTTGAATCCTTGCACTTGGCTAAAGAAGTGTGAAATCTCTTAATGACAACAGAGAGAATCCTATGGTTGGGTTGAAACCTTTTTTTTTTTCTTTTAGAGAGAGAGAGCTGGGGAGATGCTAGGGAGAGAGAAAATCTCAAGCAGGTTCCATGCCTATCATGGAGCCTGACATGGGGCTCGATCTCACAACCCCTGAGATCATGACCTGAACCAAAATCAGTTGGACACTCAACAGACTGAGCCACCCAGGTGCCCCTGATTAGTTTATAATTTAGTTCTATGTGGTCAGAGAATATATTTTGTATGATTTGAATCCTTTTAAGTTAGTTGCAACTTTCTTTAGAGCCCAGAATACAGTCTTCTGTCTGATTGATGATAATGTTGCTCTAGTTTCCTAAATCCTTATTGATTTTCCGTTTACTTCTTTCAGTGATTGAGAGAGGGATTTTGAAATCTAGTACGATCATGGATTTGTTTATTTCTCCTTGAAATTCTATCAGTTTTCATGCATTTGGAAACTCTGCTACCACGTATATAATAAATAGGACTGTTACATCCTCTTGGTAATTGACCCCTTTATCATTTTGAAATGACCTTCACCTCTATTAACCCTCTGCTCTGAACTCTGTCAGATATTAATGTAGACATTCCACCTTGTACTTTTTTTAAAAGATTTACTTATTTTAGAGAGAGACTGAGTGTGAGAGAGAGGGCGAGCAAGAGGGGCAGAGGGAGAGGGAGAGAGAATCCTCAAGCCAGACTCCCTGCCAAGTGCAGAGCTCAACATGGAGGCCAATCCCAGGATCCCAAGATCACAACTTGAGCCAAAATCGAGAGTTAGCTGCCCATCTGACTGAGCCACCTGGGGCCCCTCCACCTTGCTTTTTATCAGTGTTGGCCTGGTGTATCTTTTCCCATCCTTTTACTTTGGAACTGTCTGTACCTTTATATTTAATGTGGATATTTTTATAAGCAGCATATATCTGGGTTTTGCAGTTTTAAAATCCAGTCTGACCATCTGCTTTTTAATTGGTTGGTTCAACCGTTTACATTTATTGTGATTATTAACAGCTATCAGATCAGTCTGTCTCCAAGTGCCATTCTACCATTGCAGGGAATGTGGAAGGAGCGGGTAGTAGTAGTAGATTTTCCCCTTCGGCCTTTGTGCTCTGTTGCCCTCCATTTTGCTTCTACGTATGTTGCAAACCTCACAATAAATTGTTACTATTTTTGTTTCAATAGGGAATTATCTTTGAAAGATACTGAAGTAATAAGAAAAATGTAGTTATACTGTTTCTGGTGCTCTTTGTTCCTTTGAGTGGATGCACGTTTTGTTCTGGTGTCATTGTCCTGCCCAAAGGACTTCCTGTAACATTTCTGATGGCTGCTGCTGCTGCTGCTGGAATCTTCCAGCTTTTGCAAATCTGAAAAAGTCTTTGTTTCACTTTTGTTGTGGAAGATTTTGTGATGAGTATAAAATTCTAAGTTGATGCGTTTTTCTTCCAGTCCTTAAACATTTTTTGCCCAATTATCTTCTCCTTTCCACGTTTCTGACAAGAAACTTGGTGTCCTTATTCATCCTTTGCTCTGTTCTACCTGATGTCTCTTCTCCCCAGTGGCTTTGAGCTTCTTCTCTCTACTGTTTGTTTGGACCGTTTTGCTGCAGGAAGCCTAGGTGTCAGTTTCTTCATGTTTCTTGTGTTTAGAGTTCATTGAACTTCTTGGATCTGTGTGTTTAGCGGTCATCAATTTTGGGAAAATGTTGGTCATTATTTCTTCAAATATTTCTTTGACCCCCCCTTCTCTTTCTTCTCCAACTAAACATATGTTAGATTTCTTAAAATTGTCACACAGCTTGCTGAAGCTGTGTTAATTTATTCCTTTCTCTCTATGTTTCATTTTTTTATGGTTTCTTTTGCAGTTTAAGACTCTGGACTCTTTCCTTCTGAAGTGGCTGATCTGCTCTTTCCCCATGCTGCCTGCTTTTCATCTCTGACGTTGTAGTTTTCGTCTGTAGATGTTTGACTTTCAATCTTTATCTTTTCTGTTCTCTACTCATCACATATATAGCCTTTTGTCATAATAACTGCTTTGAGTCCTTTCTGCTAAATCTCACTTTTGTATCAATTCTGAGTTGGTTTCAATGAATTTATTTTTCTCTTAATTTCTACTTCCTTTGTGCCTGCTTCTTTGCATGTCTGCTAATTATTTATTAGGTGCCAACCATTGTAAATTTTACTTTTTTTTTTTAAAAAAGATTTTATTTATTTGAGAGAGCACAAGCAGGGAGAGGGGTAGAGGGGGAAGGAGAAGGAGGGGGAAAAAATCTCCAGTAGACTCCATGCCAAGCTTGGAGCCCAATGTATGGCTCAATCCCATGACCCTGAGATCAGGATCTGAGCCAAAACCAAGAGGCAGACGCTCAATCGACTGAGCCATCTAGGCACCCCTAAATTTTACTTTGTTAGGTGCTAGGTATTTTTTGTGTTCCTATAAATTTCTTGAGGTTTGTTCTGGGACCATAGTGAAATTAGAAATAGTTTGGTCCTTCCAGGTCTTCCTTTTAGGATGTGTTAAGCACACTCTGTTCTGTCTAGGGCTAGTTGCTTCCCCTTACTAAGTTAGGAGCCTTCTGAGTACCCAGTGTCCCTGAATTAGGAGGTTTTCAAGTCTGGCTGGTGAGCATCAAGTCCTTCCTGGCCGTGCTGAGCATCAAGTCCTGTTTCCGCCTGGTCTTCGTGATCATCCTTTCCTGCGCTCAGGGAGTTCCTCATATGCATGCCTTGATTAATACCCTGCTGAATTCTGGAGGGCTCCCCTCTGCCAATCTCTGGTGCTGTTTGCTGTGAGCTCAGGCTGCCTTAGATCTTTCATCCAGCTCCTTCAGCTATTGCTTCGTCTGCTCTCAGTCTTGGTTGATCTTCATTGAATGAGTACCAGCTTGTTACCTAGCTTTAGGTGATGTCCCCAGAATTCAGTGTATTGTTTACTTGATGATCTGTCTGCCATCCTAAGATCCAAAAATATTAAAGAACTGATGAAAAATGTTTTAATTTTGAGAGTTAGCTGGAAAATTTCAGCAGGTGAAAATTACAGAAAAACATTTGCTTTGGGGCGCCTGGGTGGCTCAGTCGTTAAGCGTCTGCCTTCAGCTCAGGTCATGATCCCAGAGTCCTGGGATCGAGCCCCGCATCGGGCTCCCTGCTCGGCGGGAAGCCTGCTTCTCCCTCTCTCACTCCCCCTGCTTGTGTTTCCTCTCTCTATCAAATAAATAAAATCTTAAAAAAAAAAAGAAAGAAAAACGTTTGCTTTAATTTATGTTTTCCATAATTCATACTTTTTTTTTTTTAAGTTTTTATTTATTTATTTGACAGAGAGCACAGCAGGGGGAGCGGCAGGGAAGGGAGAGGGAGAAACAGGCTCCTGGCTGAGCAGAGAGCCTGACGTGGGGCTCGATTCCAGGACCCCAGGATCATGACCCGAGCTGAAGGCAGACACTTAACTGACTGAGCCACCCAGGCGCCCCTATTTTCCGTAATTCAGAAAAGACAGTATGGTAGAGAAAATTTTTAAAAATAGAATATACATTAATGACAACTTAATCTAATAACTTATTCCTATGGTAGATTTAAACAGTTTTTCTTTATATTTAATGTATGTAAAACTTACTGTGTAGTTATTCATGAAATGAAAGAAATGGAGTCTTAAATCTTTGGTGAAGAGTCTTTCAGACTTCATGTTTTACTAATAATTCTCCTTTAAAAGTCACTTTTTAAAAAATATTTATTATTTATTAGAGCGAGAGAGCACGCATGCACAAGCAGGGGGAGTGGCAGGCAGAGGGAGAAGCAGGCTCCCCACTGAGCAGGGAGCCTGATGCGGGACTCGATCCCAGGACCCTGGGATCATGAGCTGAGCCGAAGGCAGACGCTTAACCGACTGAGCCACCCAGGCATCCCTAAAATCACTTTTTTTTTTTTTTTAAGATTTATTTATTTTTTTAGAGAGTATGTGAGCAGGGTGAGCGTTAGAGGGAGAGGGAAAGGATCTCAAGCAGACTCCCTGCTGAGCAGGGAGCCTGACATGGGGCTGAATTTCATGACTGGGAGACCATGACCTGAGCCTAAATCAGGAGTTGGATGCTTAACTGACTGAGCCACCCAGGTGCCCCTAAAAGTCACTTTTGGTAACCCTCTTATTGTCTGCTAAAATTCATGTAGAGGCTGAGCTGATGAGATTTACCTGTTACTGTGGTAGTTTTCATCTTCTGGTGGCATGAGTGATTTAATAAGGCCATTAGATTAGTTTGACATGTTGAAAGTAGGTTAACTTAAGGGAAAGCTATTTAGAGCATGGCTTCTTTCACAACAAGTAGGCAAACTGTCAACCGAGGTATAGTAGAATAAAGCAGGTTTAACCATCTAGCCTGGTGTGGCTATGAGCCAAATCCATGTTTTACCTTAACTTTTATGAAATAATTAGCGAGCAGCCGTGCAAATCTTTTAGCCACACGAGATGATTACCTTTACGAAACCTTCAATTTAAAAGATTACTTTTTAACCATTGTTTAAATGAAATTACTATTTAGCTGCTTGTGTCTATTACACTAAAAAATTGAACTAGTGATTTGTTACCACACAGATTCTTTCAGCATTACCGATGAACAAAATTTTATTAGCCCAGTCTCTTGAGACAGCAAAATAAACATTGTTATGATTGAGCACAAGCACAGCAGTAGTAAATTTGAGAGTTTTCCTCTTAAATGATATTAAGCTTAAAATTTTGAAATGTCATTTGTTTTAAAATGTCAAACATTACAGCAAAAAGAAATCGTGTTCTAAGACACCAAATTTCAATAAAGTTAATTTGGATTTTTTTTCAAAAGATCAGTAATTTATCATACCTTTTTTTCTCTCTCACTTTTGTAGGTTCTGCCGGAGACTTCCATTTGGCCTCAATGAAAGTAAAGTAGAAAATCACATCTACATGTGTATTGCTGTCAGGATGTTGATTCATTGGTCATGCCTGAAGAGGGAAATTCTGTTCTAATGGCTGACTGCCAGCAAAAATAGATGCTTATCCTAGATGTCAAGCATCTCTCCTTTTTACTGGAGTGAAAATCCCCTCCAGATACCAACAGAACATCAACTGCAGAAAATGCTTCACATTTTAAGGATGTCAGCAACCTAAATTCATGCGCCCTATCTGTACAGTTGTTGTGGATGGTTTACCATCTGAAAGCTCCTCAAGCTCTTATCCAGGCCCCGTATCTGTTTCTGAAATGTCTCTCCTTCATGCTCTGGGCCCAGTGCAGACCTGGCTGGGGCAGGAGCTGGAGAAATGTGGCATCGATGCCATGATTTATACCCGCTACGTCCTCAGTCTTCTGCTGCACGACAGCTACGACTACGACCTGCAGGAACAGGTACTTCCCTCTTGTCATGTTTTGTGACAATTCCTGGTTGTGTCCGCATGTTTGCATTTCTCTTCTAGAGCGCTATTACGCTCCAGGACGGGCTTGTCGGCACATCGGGCCACAGACTCCTAACCTGTTGGGCGGCGTTAAGAGAGCTGTCCCGGCACAGCGGTTAGTTCAGCTGCTTTCTCCATCAGGAGACTCTCTCCATGTGGACCGCGCCCTAGCTCAGATCTGGTCGCGGGCAGGGAGGGTGGTGACCCGCCGCCTTGGAGAAGCGCTGCTCTCTGCCGGTTAGGAGCCTCACACGTGACCACCAGGCCTTGTAATCCTGGGGTCTGTGATACTTTTTAACATTCCAGGGTTGAGTACTTCATTTTCATGTTAAATTGCTGGTTAACCAAAATGTGTGTTACCAACCAGTGGACTTAGAAGCTGGGTGAAGCACGTAACATTGCTGTAAGTCATTGTAGGTCACCCTGTCGGCTGGCCATTACAGATTTTATCTGAGAAAGTAAGCACATCTAGGTTCTTGAGAGAAAAAAACAAAACAAAACCCAGTTCTAGTCCCACCCTCCCAGAGTTGCTCCTGGAAGTGAGGCCTCCCGAAGGGTGGCACAGTTGTCCCCAGTGACCACGTGGGCTCTGGTTGACTTCTATGTGCAGAGTTCACATTAAACCGAGTGTTTTGTGGCTGTTTTTGTTGTTGTTGTTCCAAACCATTGTTACTAACACTGAAAGCAGGAATAAAGTTTCACTGACAGAACAGAGTGGCTTCCAAACCACAGAAAAGCCTCCAAGTACTATAAATACAGCATTTCACCACTGTGTTTAACGTTCCTCACTCATCAGCTGTATAGAGTGTGTTTTCTTACTGCTGGTGTTCCTTATCCTTTCTAGCTGGACACAGCTGTATTTTCCCTGCTTCCAGTTGCTTACTGCCTTGGCTGCTGAGAATTAGGTTAGCATTTCCAGGGGGTTGAGATATAACCTAATAATCATGTTGGTAATCACAATTTTGTATAATTTCTTTACTAAGGCTCTACTATTTTCTATCATCTTCCCAATAAATGTAATATATATATGTATATATATATATATATATATATACACATGTATATATGTGTTTTTAAGGGCAAATAAAATGTTTAATCTACAAACATCAAAATTTTTATTTCCAGGAATGAGGAAGATAAGTCTCTTAACTCAAAAATTGTGTACTCTTAGGATTTTGTGTTAACAGTATCTGCCTAGAATATTTTATCAACACCAATAAGTTTATTCACACAAAGTATTTATGTACTGCATATGCTCTAGGGCATTGAGAAGGGAACGAAACACAAGGCCTACTGTTCAGGTTCTAGTTGACACCTCTATGATGAGACGTGTTTGCGATTCCTCTGGTTCCTTTCTTGGGAGGGCTTGGGGGTCAGGGGCAAGGTAGCTCTCCATGTCCAACTGCCCAGCTTGATCCTCCTTCCAGAGTGCTGCTTCATCTCTAGGAGGCAGGACAGATGAAGGTTAGCGAAAACAGAACTTGTCTGGAGTTGCAAGGGGAGTCGAAAGGGAAATAAAGGCTCCTAAAATACTCTTCCCCTCAGCCCAGTGCCAAGTCCCGTGCTGATGGGGAAGGTCAAATTGAAAACAATGCTTGTTTTAGTAAGAGGTGGCCTAGGAGGTCAGTTAGCCCTGATGTTACTTTCCCATGACTCCAGAAGAGGCTGTGCTCACTGTACCCCCAGAGGAGAGTTTGGGCTCAGAGCCGAGGGCAGTCTCCCTAGCAGGGGGTAGGAGAATGGAGGGCCTTGTCCACCTTCTGTGATTCAGACGCTGGCCAGTTGTGGTTCTTGATCCTTGGGTCAGATTGTGGTGGCCTAGCTCCTCATCTGGAGGCCAGATGACTCCACTTTGGGGGGGGGGGGGTCTGTTTCCTTGAGTCTTTTCTCACCCTCCGTCCGTGAATAGTCTAATCTTGACTCGCAGATGGCCAGTTTTAAGGCTATTGCTGCAGCTACAAGCCTTATCTGCCACGTTTAATCCCTCATTTTTCCTAATCTTGGTGAAAACAAACCCATGAAGAGCTCCTGAGTTCTAAGAAACAGATTCTGCACAAGACCTTGGTCTCAGCTGCCCAGGATGATTGGGTAGGAAGAAAGGCTGACCCGCCATGGTCCCAGGAGGCGGGACACCCAGCAGAGTGGAGCGCAGGCCTCTGCTTTGAGCAGGGCTGTAAATGCAGCTGTGGCATCACTGGGGTCCCACGCGGCCCTGGAGAGCAGCACCTCTGATGTGTGGACGCTAGGGATGCTCCGCAGTCACTTTGTGTCCACAGATTCTTCTCTTTCCTTCCTTCCTTTCTTCTTTTGCTCATGATTACCATGCTCCGGTAAAGGCACTCACAGCTCCTCAGGAGGTCGCTACCTGTCACTTTCAGATGTAGGTATGAACCCCGATTCTGACCCGCCCTGCAGGGCCCCCGTGGCTGCACCCTGCGAGTCCTCTGCTCGTTCCCCAAGGACCTGCGTCATCTGCTTCCATACTTGATGTTTCTAGTGGAGAGCTCTTCTTTGCAGCTATTAGAAAATATTATCTTTCCCAGTAGATTATAATGTCTTTGAGCACAGAAATCAGATATTCATCTTTTTTTTTTTTTTTTAAGATTTTATTTATTTGAGAGAGAGAGGGAGAGGGAGAGAGAAGGCACAAGCAGGGAGTGGGGTAGAGGGAGAGGGAGAAGCAGGCTTCCTGCTGAGCAGAGAGAGCCCAGTTCAGGGCGATCCCTGGGCCCTGAGATCATGACCTGAGTCGAAGGCGGACGCTTCACCGACTGAGCCCCACCAGGCGCCCCCAGATACTCCTCTTCTTAAACATTTTTTACTTCTTTTTCTTTCTTTTTTTTTTTTTTTTTTTAGATTTTCTTTATTTATTTGACAGAGAGAGAGAGACAACGAGAGCGGGAACACCAGCAGGGGGAGTGGGAGAGAGAAGCAGGCTTCCTGCTGAGCAGGGAGCCAGATGCGGGGCTCCATCCCAGGACCCTGGGACCATGACCTGAGCCGAAGGCAGACACTCAACGACTGAGCTACCCAGGCGCCCCAAACATTTTTGACTTCTTGTGAAATAATTTCAAAAAACATCAGAATGACAACACAGGATGAGGAACTCTTGTGTACTCTTTTTTTTAAAACCCAATCAAGTATTTTTTTGTTTTGTTTTTCGTTTGGGTTTGTTTTTTTTTTTTAAAGATTTTATGTATTTATTTGACAGAGAGAGAGACAGTGAGAGAGGGAACACAAAGCAGGGGAAGTGGGAGAGGGAGAAGCAGGCTTCCCGCTGAGCAGGGAGCCTGATGCGGGGCTCAATCCCAGGACCCCAGGATCACGACCTGAGCCGAAGGCAGATGCTTAACGACTGAGCCACCCAGGCGCCCCTCTTGTGTACTCTTTACTCAGTCACCTGTTGCTCATATTTTCCTGCTTTTGCTTTATTTCTCCCCTCATTTTGATACCCTGATTAAATCAGCATATGTTTCTTAAGATTGGACTTTCTCTTAGATAGCCATGAGGGTTATAAAATTCAGGAAAATTAACACCAACCCGTTGGTATATAATATACGTCAGTGTTCCCTTTTTATCCATTGTTCCAGTAATGTCCTGCGTTACAGCGTTGCCCTCGTCCGGGATCCAGTTGGAGACCACGCACTGACTTCAATGGGTGCTCCTTCTGGGTCCTTTAATCTGGAATAGTTCCGTGTCTTTCCTCTGTGGCTCACGACGTTGACATTTTCGAAGATTACAGACCTGCTGTTTTGCGGCACATGCTTTACCTTCGGGTTCGTCTGATGTTTGCTCCTGTTTAGCATCAGCCTATGTGTTGATGGCAGTGACGTTGCATGAGCGGTGGAGTCCCCTTCTTCTCCCTGCACCTCAGCAAACGCACATGACGTCGGTCGGCTTCCTGGTGGCAGCGCTGGCTTGGCCGACGTCTGCCGCATTTCTCCAGTGCGAAGCTGAGCGCTCTTCTCCGGGTGACCTGTGACCTGTGCGGGAGACTGGCACTTCTGCCGGGCCTAGGTGACTCCGCCTGGATCACCTGTACCCGGTGACTGCTCTAGCTCTGTTGTCCCTCTGCATCTGGTGGTTGGCAGTCTAGTGTAATGCCTTTCTCCTTTTAAGATCGGTGGCCCCGTCATGTGGAGAGCACCACAGCAGGCCCAGGGCGGCGGCAGCCGTGTGCCGAAGGGCCTGTCTCAGCCTTCCTTCCGTACCTTGAGGGTGAGGAGTATTCTGTCTCCACTCGTGTGGAAGTGGACATTCCGAGGAGGTTCGGTGAGCTGCCTGAGGCCACACAGTAACAAGTCAGGATGTAAACTCGTGTCTGTCAGACCCAAATCATGTGCCCAGTGTTTATCATTAGAGAGTTTTGTTGTTTCTGTTTGTTTTCAGATATAACAAATAATTATTGGATGAATAACAACACTTTGTTGTAAAGGCAAACTTTAGAAACTAGGTGGAATTGGTTTAATGTTTTTTAATGTACTCGGGGTTTATAGAGGTGGGGAAAAATTCATGCATGTTAGTTCACATTTGAATTAGGAGTTGAGTCACTGCAAAGTAAGAGTGAGTTCCATGGCAGCATGCATTGCCGGGAAACTCAGAGCATAAAGTCTCTAACTGTTAAAATAGATTTGAGTTAAATTATTTAAAATATATATATATTGTATGTAATATAAATATAAATATGTAATATAATATAAATATAAAAATACATATAACATATAAATATAAGAGGCGCCTGGGTGGCTCAGATGGTTAAGCGTCTGTCTTCGGCTTAGGTCGTGATCTCCAGGTCCTGAGCAGGGAGTCTGCTTCACCCTCTTCCTCTGCCCCTCCTCACTGCTCCTACTCTCTCTCTCTCTCTCTCTGTCTCAAATGAATAAATTTAAAAAATTCTTTAAAAAAAAAAAATGTATATATAAGTAGGCTCCACGCCCAGTGCGGAGCCCAATGCAGGCTTAAACCCATGACCCTTAGATCAGGACCTGAGCTGAAATCCAGAGTTAGACGTCTAGGCGACTGAGCCACACAGTTGCCCCTCAAAAATATTTTATTGTCTTACTTAAAATTGGCTAAAAGGGAAGCTTACAGTAAAACTGTAATTGAAAGGTGGGAGTTTACTTTTCTTGCCTCAGGGTTGTGCTGGATTGCTGGTCAGCAGCAAATTCCCCATAATCTTTCATGAGTAGGAAGAGTTATTTTAGGAAGATAGGACTGCCTTTCACTACCCCATTCTTAGAACCCCACACCTTCTTAATTTTCTTTCTTCTATAATTAGTAAATTAAAACTATCATCCAAGAGTTTATTAAAATATTTTTTGTGTCTTTATATGTTAATGTTCTCAGCATAATGAAATCTGTGTCAGGGGCGTGTGATGATGACAGAGAGCCGCGCTCGGTCTTGCTCACACAGAAGTGGTAGTAAAGACAAGCACACGCACCCCGTGTACAGTGAGCCAGCCGCAAGTCCGTGCGCTCACTCTCCCTGCCCTCTACCTCACCGTTGGCCCTGTGCTCTCAGCCCCGCAGGTGGAGGCACTTAGACATGGTGGCAGAGTTACTCGCCTAGGATCACACAGCTAGTCAATTGGGAGCCTTTATGGATTTAAAAACTTCAAATGTCCAGGGGCGCCCAGCTAGCTTAGTCCATGGGGCCTGCAACTTTTGATCTCAGGGTTATAGGTTTGGGCCCCACGTTGGATGTAGAGATTACTTAAAATCTTAAAAAAATAAAAATAAAAACTAAAAACTTGAACAAATGTCCAGAGGCTAGGGCTGGCCTCAGTGGCAGCCTGACCCAGGGCCTTCCATAGAATCTGTGCCCCCCCCCCCCCTGAAGCTTGCCTTATCTATTGCCTGTATTCTCAAGCATACCCCTGCCTCCCCCACCACCCAGCCCCCTCCACCGCAACCCCGGACTCCCCTCCTGGTAGGACAGCTTGGTCATGGTGCGATTCCTGACCCAACTACTAGGACGAGGGCACTTTGGCTGGGCTACAAGCACCTGGCACCATAGGGACTAAGAATTGGAGAAGCTGGTGCCCCAGAGGTAGTCTGGAGTGATTAGGGTGCTGAGCTGTCAAAAAGCCGTCCTCCGGGCACCTGGGTGGCACAGTCAGTTAAGTGTCCAGCTCTTGATTCACCTCAGGTCTTGATCTCAGGGTTGTGAGTTCAAGCTCATTGGGCTCTGCACTGGGCTTGGAGCCTACTTTAAAAAAAAAAAAAAAGTCCTCTCAAAGTACCTGCATACAAAGTAGCATTTTCTTCTAAAATGCTTTTCAGTTTGGGGACATCTTTCCTGGTTGTACTACATTCTGAGATTTGTGTTTCAGACAAATAAACCATTTGCAGTGTTACCCACTCTTCATGATTTTGTTCTCCTTGTTTCTTCCCAGGAGTTTTCTCTTTGCACACCTCCTCCGAGATTGTCCTTTCGTGGTCGTCCCTCAATCTGTGTGATTGCTTTAGGTGTTCTTACGATGTCAGATTGTTTTAGCTTACAGAGGTTCACTAACTGTTCCAGATAGGGAGCAACCATGGATTCTGCACAGAAATACAAGAGGGGTTTTTTCCTTATGCTTTTTATTGAGGCCTAGAATTTATACCAATTAGGGTAGTAATGGGTGAATAGTCACGGAGATCATATCTATGTAATGACAGCCAGATAGACAATTAACACATTACCATCAGCACAGAAGCCCCGGGTGCCCAGAGAGGAAGCCGGCAGTGTGGCCTGTTTTCCACTCCCTTCCTCTGGGCTATTGGCATCTGCCTCACTAGTGTGTTCTGGCCAGGCCTGAGAGGCCGCCCCCAGCTCCACTGGTTTCTCTGTCTCTTAAAGGGCCATCTTTTTCTCTACCTCTTGCCCTGTGCCTAGAACAGGTACATTTCCCAGAGGGGAGAACAGGCTCAGATGTCCGTCCCCTGTGCCACCAGCTGCCCTTGCCTAGGACGGTTCCCCCTCCTTGTCTTCTCAAGGCCTGGGTGCCTGGACAGTCTCTTAATGTTTCAGCCCAGGTGTTCTTTCTTGCTTTGCTTTTGCATTTTTTCTGGCTTTTCTGGTTGGTGCGGGCAGGAAGGTTGGTCTGCTGCCAGTGACATTTTGGTTCCCAGTAAAATTGAGAAGAAGAGATTTCCTACCTACCCCCTGCTCCACATGTGCAGAGCCTCTCCCGTTACCGACACCCTCACCCACGCAGGACCTTTGTTAGTGAACCTGCACTGACACATCATCACCCGAAGTCCATAGCTCACAGTAGGTTTCACGGTCTGTGTTGAACAGTCTCTGGATTTGGACAGATGCAGAGTAAAGGCCATGTATCCATCATCACAGTATCTTCCAGAGTAGTTTCCCTACCCCAAACACCCTCCGTGCTCCACCTGTTCATCCCTCTGTCCCCCAATCCCTGGCAGCCTTTGGTCTCTTTACTGCCTCCATAGTTTCGCCTATTCCAGAATGTCATAGAATTGGGATCACACAGCATATGACCTTTTCAGATTGGCTTCTTTCACCGACTAATAGGCATTTAAGTTTCCTCCTGGTCTTTTTGTGGCTGGATAGCTCATTGCTTTGTGACACTGAATAATCCATCATCTGGATGAATCACAGTTTGTCTGTTTATGTACTGAAAGACATCATTCATGTTGTAGCATGTGTCAGAATTTCCTCCTTTTTTAAGGCTATATAATATTCCATTGTAGGAAAATGCCACATTTTGCGTATCCATCTGTCAGTAGACACTTGGGTTTCTTCCATGTCATAGCTGTTGTGAATGACACTGCCATGAATATGAAACAGTATTTCTTTGAGACCCTGCTTTCAATTTGCGGGGGGGTATGTACTCAGAAGTGGAATTGCTGGGTCATATGGTAATTCTGTTTAAAAAAACATTTTTTTAAAAATTTTATTTATTTGAGAGAGAGAGTGAGAGCACGAGAGGGGGTAGGGGCAGAGGGAAAGGATGAAGCAGACTCTCCTGCTGAGCAGGGAGCCTGACGTGAGATCATGACCTGAGCCGAAGGCAGATGCTTAACCAACTGAGCCACCCGGGTGCCCTTCTGTTTTAAATTTTTTGAGGAACCTCCAGCAGCTACACCATTTTACATTCCCACCAACAGTGCACAGGGGTCCAATTTCTCTGTAAAAATGGCTCACACTTTTGTTATTTTCTAGTTTTTTGATAGTAGCCATCCTGATGGGTGTGAGGTGGTAGGTATCTCATTGTGGTTTGATTTGCATTCTCCCTGATGATCAGTAATTGCTGAACATCTTTTCCTGTGCTCACGGGCCATCTGGGTGTCTTCTGTGGAAGACCATCTGTTCGTGTCCTTTGCCCATTTTTTAATCGAGCTGTTTCTTGCTGTCGTTGAATGTTGGGAGTTCTCCATATGTTTTAGTGTTAATCCCCCCATTGGAGACAAGGTTGGAAATATTTTCTCCCACCCTGTGGGCTGTCTTTTCACTCTGTAGATACAGAGTGCCTTTAATGTACAAAACTTAAAAATTTTCATGAACTCCAATTTGTCTATTTTTTTCTTTTGTTGCCTTTGCCTTTGGTGTCCTGTCCAAGAGATCACTGCCAAAACTAATGTCATGAAGCTTTACCCTGTTTCTTCCCAGAGATTTATAGATTTAGCTCTTACATATACACCTTTGATCCACTTCTGGTTAAATTTTGTATATGGTGTGAGGTACGGATCCAGTGTCATTCTTTTGCAGGAGATGTCCAGTCTTCCCAGCACCATTTCTTGAAAAGACTGTCCTTTTCCCATTGAGTGGTCGTGGCACTGTTGTTGAAAATCATTTGACCACGTGCACGAGGGTCTGTTTCTGGTCTCTCTGTTCTATTTCTTTGGTCTAATATCTGTCTTTCTGCTAGTACCACTCTGTTTTGATTAGTGTAGCCTTGTTACAGTTTCTTGTAGATCTCCTAATTGAGTTGTATTTTCTACCTCAGAGTCCATCATTCTAGAAATGTAGCTGCATTATTGCATTATTTGTATTGCAGGAGGCTAAATAAGAATATCCCAGTACTGACTGCTGAGTGGGACTGATGACTTCTGCATTGGGCACAGCTTGTTTATTCCTGGAACCACTTTGACATGCTCTTGCGGTCTACCACCATTAGTTGAGCGTATCTCTACCTGGGGAAGCTAGCATCTGCATTGTTCCCCTGGAAGATTATGGTTCTCTTTCACAGTAACTACCACAAAATCTGTACCACAAAATCTGACCCGTCCTGGGTTCCTCAGCTATCTCACCACGTATGCTGAATTTCAGCATACGTTTACTCAGCAGACCGTGATTAAATAAACCTTACACGTAGGGAACATGATAGTACCATCAGAGTAGGAGTGAGCACTGTGGATGGTACACAAATTCATGTCCACAGACTCCCTAAGACACCATAATAAAAATGCGGGTTTTTCGGGGGGAGAACCTTTTTTTTTTTTAAGATTTTATTTATTTGACAGAGAGAGACACAGCGAGAGAGGGAACACAAGCAGGGGGGAGTGGGAGAGGGAGAAGCAGGCTTCCCGCTGAGCGGGGAGCCCGATGCGGGGCTCGATCCCAGGACCCTGAGATCACGACCTGAGCCGAAGGCAGACGCTTAACAACTGAGCCACCCAGGCGCCCAAGGGTAGAACCTTTAAATGGAATAGAGAGAAGGTTTTGAATATAAGTAATTGCATTATTTTTTTAATATAAATAATTGCATTTTTTAAATGCACATGTCTGCTCTTTCGCTCACCACGTGGATGCCCATGACGTGTCAGACACTGTGACAAGCACCGGGAGTACAGGGCTGACTAGCGATGGTCCTCCAGAGATAGCTGCTAGTTTTGGGACCTGTGAAACACTAGCTGTGCAGAGCTGGGGGCACTGTGGATGGGGGACGATGGCAGTGGGAATGACAGAGGAGAGACCAGTTGATCAGTTGAAGGAAAGAGGAAGGGAGAGTGCATGCGAGGTCACGGAAACAGGAACGGCCTGTGTTGTGAGGCTGGAGACGAGCAGGGCAGGGGCGGGAGTGGGGGGTGAGACTGGGAGGGTGAGCGGACCGATCCCAACGAACCTGACGTGCTGTGTCGGGGGTTGCTCGTCAGCCCCCGGGACAGACCAGTTCTCTAGACCCCTGGCACTGCAGGATGGCGTGTGCTGCTGGGGAGACTGGTTAGGCCGCTGAGTGTAGGGAGGACAGTGAAGAGTTGTCATTGTTGACTGAGGACCTAGCTGGAGTTAACCTGAAATAATGTTTGTTTTTTAGAGACAAGTCGCCCTTCTGTTGAGCAACGAGAAGTGGATTCATTACTTAGGCCCTTCCTCAAATTCTAGCTGTATCTTTTATTCACAAGCAACCAAAAATTTAGCCTAAATTGGCATACAGGGAGGTGGGGTGGGGAAAGTCTCCCATAACTGAATTTCCAGAAGTAAGGCTGGCCCGAACCTGGTTCAGTTCAGAGCTTTCCCGGTGTCATTAGAACTTCTGCCCTGCCTCGCTGCCTGCCTCCCCCTGGCAGCTTGGTTTTGCAGCCAGCTCCCAGGGACGTGGGGGGCAAGTGAAAATGAGCACAGTTCTGGCAGCCAGAGCATGTGTACCCCCCCCACCCCCCGTTTTTGCTCATTTTCAAGTGCCCAGGTCTGATTGGTCCCAGGCCTGTGTAAGCCAATCTTTGTGGCCAAAGGGATGAAACACGCAGATTTGTATTAAGCCAGTTAGGGCCTGAAGATGGGGGTGGTACTAGACCCATTCAGATACTTCATGATTTTGGTTTTTCAGGGTGCTGTTAACAGGAAGGTGTGGGAGGCAGGGGTGGATGCCGAGCAGCTAACGGCAGACGTCATTATCCCAGCTGTAATTTCAGAATGGCGTGTTCTTTCTCTTCCTCCGGTTCCTAGTGTTTCCTTTTTGACAGAAGGCAGCAAGAGAGAGTCAATCAAAACTCTAGCCTTATGTCACCTCACAGTAGTGTCTGGAAAAGTACTTGGTAATAGATTTTCATGCTGAGAATGTTCTTTAGCTGTATCTTCTTTTGGTACTTGGTAATTTTCTCTGTCTTTGAGATTACGACTTGGAGAAATCATCCTTGATTTTACTGAGTTTATCGAGTAGATATTTGGCACATGGCCAGTATTTTATGTTTTTGCCTAAGTGGACTTGTAATGAGTGTAGCATAGGGGACTAAAAACATAATAAAATAGAAATATCTTGAACTGTTTTTTTATACTGTGTTCTTTTAAAAGCTGATTATTAGCTTGATGCTATTGTTTAAATAAGTCCTAATACATTCACACAGTACATGAAACCAGAAAAAGAAAGGGAGCTCTCAAATACAGTAAGTGGAAGAACCAGAATGCACAAAGTGTATCTACTACGCTGTTATGTAACTTTAGCTACACACTTGATAATGTTTCTGAATGAAGTCAGCCTAAAATTACAAGGCAAAACAGCATGTATCTGCAAAATTTATAAAGCCATCCTAACAGCTAACATTGTTTGACTCACAAATAATGGCAAGCTGCTTTGTATGTTTTCATTCTGTCAAAGTGAAAACAAGAAGCAAGCTCGCCGCTCCGGCCCAGCTTGGTGGTGGGATTTGTCCAGGGTCACAGTGCAGGACCAGCTGTGGTTTCCCACTTGACACGGTGCAGAGTGATCGTCTGTATCTTCACATCTGTTCACAACTGTTCAACTGAGAAGCTTCTACCGAACTTTTACTTGGGGGTGACTAATCTGCACTATAATGACATGTGAAAAGGCAAATATTAAGAGAAGAATCTAACAGAATTTTATAAATGTCTTCTAGGTAATTAACATGCCTGCAGGTTAATATCAATATTTGGCAGTATCTGTTTGTGTGAAAAGACATTTTCAAAGACGAAAGACACTGTGTTGTCTTATAGATCAGCATGAACAGGGCAGCTAGGTAAGGAAAAGAAAAGACCTCCAACTTGGAAAGGAAGAACTACAACTATCTGTGGCTCGCAGATGATGCAATCTTGTATATAGAAAATCGTAAGGAATGAAATTAAAATTCCATTTACAACAGTATCAAAAAGGATAAAATACTTAGGAATAAATCTAACAAAAGAAGTGCAAGGCTTGCACACTGAAAACATCACTGAGAGAAATGAAAGAAGACCTCGTGAATGGAAAGACCTCCCGTGTTCACAATCAGAAGACTCCGTGTCAATAAGCAGCGCCCCGCACACTGACGCGCACCCAGCGCAGCCCTGTCAGAGTCCCTGCCGCCCATGGGGCCGAAATTGGCAAGATGATCCTAAAATCCATATAGACCTCTAAAGGGACTCAGAATAGCCAAAAAAAAAAAAAAATCTTGAAAAGAAGAAAGAAGTTAGAGGACTCACACTTCTCAATTTCAAAACTCACTACAAGGCTCCGGTAAGCAAGGCCACTTGGTACGGTGTACATACGCTATAGAAGATGGAGGTGAGCGTCAGGAGTGAGCCTGTGTATTTTTGGTCTAACAAGACCGTTCACAGGGGAAAGAATGGTCTTTTCTTTTTTTTTTTAAAGATTTTATTTATTCATGAGAGACAGAGAGAGAGAGAGGCAGAGGGAGAAGCAGGCTCCCAAGGAGCAGGGAGCCCGATGCGGGACTCGATCCCAGGACCCTGAGATCATGACCTGAGCCGAAGGCAGACGCTTAACCATCTGAGCCACCCAGGCGCCCCAAGAATGGTCTTTTCAACGAAAGGTGCGGAGACAACAGAGTAACCACCTGTAATGGAAGTTGGACTCCTACTTCATACCACATGCAAATGTGAACTCCATCTGGTCTCTAGACCTGAATGAAAGGAGCTAAACCATGAGGCTCTTGGAAGAAAATGTAGGAGTGAATCTTCATGACTTGGAGGAGGCAGTGATTTCTTGGGACACCAAAAACAAGCAGCCAAGACCTCAATAAATGAGACTTTATCACAATGAAAAACTTCTCCAACTCAAAGGACACCATCAAGAAAGTGAAAAAAACCTATAGAATTGGAGAAAATGTTCTCAAATCCTGTATTTAATGAGAGATGTGTGTTCAGAATAGATCATTTAAAAATGGGCCAAGTATTTGAATAGGCCGTTGGTATATCTTCTCTGGACAAATGACAGTAAACACATGAAAGGATGCTCCATGTCGTTAGTCATTAGGGAGATGAAGACCATGATGAGACACCACTTCGTGCATGCTGAGATAGCTAAAATAAAAACCCAGGAGATGACGAATGTCAGTGAGGATGTGGGGGAGGTGGAGCCCTGAGACATTGCTGGTGTGATGGTGAAATATAGCTGCTTTGAAAATAGCCTGACAGTTATTCAAAAGGTTGAACACAGAGATGCCATGTGATCCAGCAGCTCTACTCCCAGGTGTATAACTGGGAGAACAGAAAATATACATCCATACAAAAACTGGTATGTGAATGTTCGTAATAGCCAACAGGTAAAACAATCCAAATGCCCATTAATGAATGCATGCACAGATGAAATGCAGTGGAATATTACTCAGTCAGAAAAGGGAGTGGAGCACGGATACATCCCACAACCTGTATGAAGGATGAGCCTTCAAGACCTCAGACACAAAAGGAAGTCTGTTGGATCATTTCATTTATATGGAATTTCCAGAATAGGCAGACCCATAGAGACAGCAGGTGAGTAGTTCCCCAGTGACTCAGGAGAGAGCAAAGTAGTGATGGGAAGGAACTGGTAACGGTACAGGGTTTCACTTGGGGGCGATGAACAGGTTTTATTTTATTTATTTGTTTATATTTTTAAAAGATTTTATTTATTTACTTGTCAAGAGAGGGAGAGAGCACTAGTTGGGGGCAGTGGCAGAGGAAGAGGGAGAAGCAGGCTCCCTGCTTAGCAGGGAGCCCGACGAGGGGCTCGATCCCAGGACCCTGGGATCATGACCTGACCCGAAGGCAGATGCCCAACCGACTGAGCCACCCAGGCGCCCCAACAACTTTTGAATACTAAAGAGTGTGACCTAAGTGTAAGAAAAATCAGAAAATAAGATTCGTTTCCTTCTCCTACTCACCAAGAGATAAGCTCCTCAGTGACCTCTTAGTTCATGTGCACACATATTCACACGAAATGCGATTGTACTGTTTTATAGACTATTTCTCTTGTGTATACTGTGGATAGCTTTCTTTGTCAATAAATAGGCTTCATAATCTCTTTAATGGCTGTATATCTCATCGCCTGGATGAAGTATAACTTATTTAACCAAGTCTGCCTTATTTGGCGTTTAAATTGTGTCTGCATGTTTGCCTTGATTGACAGCACTATTATCAACACACAGTAGCTAAATGTGTGCGCAGAGTGGTGATTATTTTGTTAGGATAAATTCTCAGAAATAGAATTATTAGATTCAAAGTACACGGCCATGTTTAAGATGTGATATGTATTGTCAGACTGCCTCTGTAAAGAGCACCTGTCCATGTGAACTGAGTTTTGAAAGTCCCTTCCGTCTGCATAATAAAACTTCATTCAGCCCCTTGAATGTGGGTGACCTCTGCTGAGCTATAACTTCAGTAGGGAAACGTGTTCATAATCTCAAGAAGGAGAAAGAGCCAGTCTGAGCAGAGCAAACAAAAAGGAGTCCTGTTTTCCACTAATACACAGATAACTTCTCTACTT
This sequence comes from Neomonachus schauinslandi, assembly GCF_002201575.2. NCBI lineage: Eukaryota > Metazoa > Chordata > Mammalia > Carnivora > Phocidae > Neomonachus > Neomonachus schauinslandi. The sequence goes on from NC_058404.1 coordinate 199,446,737, forward strand.
TGTTTTATATGCTAATGAACAATAGAATTACAACATTTCTTTCTGCCTTTGGAAGCTTCGAGTCTATGTTGTTACGGTTCTGTCCACTGTTCCTGTTAGAGGACAAACCCTATCACCAGAAGATACCTCTGATAAGGAATGTCTGGTTTCAGGTGTAGTCCAGCCAAACCCGTCAGATAAATGGAAATATACTGATAGTACTTACTTGGCCATTAAGCACATTTTCCCTTGGAAAATTGGAATTGACACCACTCAGCCAGAAAATATGTTTTTCGGGTTCATGAGATCTGCAAACATGCCTAAGAAATTAAGAAAAAGTATGCTAATTATGATGGGTGTGGAGGGAGGGACTGTTCTCCCACTCTTACCTGGTGGCATAAAAGTAATTTTTATGTATTGGATCAAAGTAAAAATTGGGTCACACAGTTGATGGTTATGATTTGATCTTTTCAAATCTTTTGTGTTTATTATGCTTTTCCTTCTTTATCTCCTCTTATTTATATATTTATAACCATGTCCTGAGGATCTGCTGTAGGCCACATCATCTTCTAAGTAATTTTAAAAATTTTTCCATTGTTTGTCATTCTGATCCTTTTTTTTTTTTTTTAAAGATTTTATTTATTTATTTGAGACAGAGAGAATGAGAGAGACAGAGAGCACATGAGAGGGGGAAGGGTCAGAGGGAGAAGCAGGCTCCCTGCCGAGCAGGGAGCCCGATGCGGGACTCGATCCCGGGACTCCAGGATCATGACCTGAGCCGAAGGCAGTCGCTTAACCGACTGAGCCACCCAGGCGCCCCCTGATCCTTTTTTTTCTTATGTCTGTCCACTGGTTTTAATCGTAATTTGTCAAATGGAAGTCTATTTATTTATTTTCAAATGGAGGGCTTTTTAAAAGGCAAAACAAAGTAGCAAAGCAATTGAAAATATTACTTTAAAGTCCCAGTTTCGTGAAATAGCTATAAACTTACATCTTAGAATATTCTATAGCCAAAGAATTTGTGGTAATGTTGAGGTGATGCTTACAATTTAGTTAAAGTTAAGTCAAATACAATATTCTATAACTAGCATGAATTCAAATCTGTGATTTTTAAACCATACAGAAAAGACCAAATGAAGCAGACCAAATTATTCTAGTTTTCACTGGGTGGTTGGATCATGGATGATTTTGCTTTCTTCCCACTTTTCAAATTTTCTTCAGATTTTTATTAATGGGCCTATGTAACCAAGGAGAAAAATAAACTTGTCATGCCAACATAAAATTGTTTTTTAGACTACAAGGTAAAGAAATAGGGATTGAACCATCTAACTGTTAAATGTTAAAATCTGATAGTAATATAAACACTCATTATCGAGGAGTGAGAATCACAGAAGAGAAGACAATTGTGTATGTAGTTTGGAATTTATGATGTACTTGCATTTACATACAATTGTCTGGTATTTATTAGCACTTACTGAATGTCAGTGGGCCATATTCCTTCAGATCATAAATAAATCATAAATAATATAATGAGAATCTGGGTAATAGATACCAACCAAACGAATGATTATTCCACAGCGCTCAGACTGACCATGTTCTGTGGTCTCTGAACTTACTAACGTGAATGTACTTGGGAGGGGAATGTGCGAGCATGTGGGAAATAACAGTGTTTGAAACTTGCTTCTTAGTCTTGTTCATTGAACTCTGTCTAATCTTATTTTAGGAGAATGACATCTTCCTGGGCTGGGAAAAAGGAGCTTACAAGAAATGGGGAAAGAGTAAGAAAAAGTGCTCAGATCTGACTCTGGAAGAAATGAAAAAACAGGCTGCTGTTCAGTGTCTTCGCTCTGCTTCTGATGAAGTAGGTTCACAGTTCATCTCTATTACTTAACAAAAGAGAGGCGGGGGGGGGATTTTTTTTAAAAAGCACGCAAATAGAACATCTTGACCAAAGAAACTTAGAAAAATAAACTACTCATTATCTTACCGCTGTGGTGTGAACAGTCAGTTTTTCCTCTAGGGCATTTTAATGCGTAAATGAAGTTGTATTAAAATATATTCTTCTAAAATACTATTACAATTAGAGTATACACCAAATTATGTATCCTTTTTTTCCCATTACGTCTTTTTATTACATTATCTTTATTCTTTGTAGTGGGTAAGTTCTGTTTCATCAAATAATATTCCAACAGCAATATAATACACTCTTTATTAAAGTGGATATTTACTTAGCTTGCTCTCTTTTTTTTTTAAGCAATCTCTGTGCTCAAACTCATGAATCCTGAGATCCCAGAGTCGCATGCTCTACTGACTGAGCCAGCCAGGCACTCCTGTTCATCTTGCTCTTTATTTTCTGTTATGCTCTCCAGAATATTTTCATTTGTGGCTCTTCCATATTCTAGATTATTTCTTTGGGATCCTTTCCTAGAAGTGGGATAGTGGTTTAGTATTTTAAGGACACTACATTTGCTTATGATTCATACTTATTTGTTTTTAGAAAATATTACAAGATTTTTTTTTTTTTTAAGATTTTATTTATTTGACAGAGAGAGACACAGCAAGAGAGGGAACACAAGCAGGGGGAGTGGGAGAGGGAGAGGCAGGCTTCCCACCAAGCAGAGAGCCCGATGTAGGGCTCGATCCCAGGATCCTGGGATCATGACCTGAGCGAAAGGCAAATGCTTAACGACTGAGCCACCCAGGCACCCCAAGATTTTTTTTTTTTAAGTAAGCACTACACCCTTGGGGCTTGAACTCATGACCCTGAGATCAAGAGTCGCATGCTCTACTGACTGAGCCAGCCAGGCACCCCATATAAGGTTATTTTATTATATTAATCTTCTAATACTTCATATAAAATATTTGTCATGTCCTTTAGCACCCTGAAAAACAAAATGGTTTTAGAATATAATCACCCATTTAAATTACTACTATACAATTCTTTTTTCTTTAAAAATTTTATTTATTTATTTGACAGACACCTTACAAACTACCCAATGAGAGAGAGCACAAGCGGGGAGGGGGGGTGGGAGAGGGAGGAGCAGACTCCCCGCTGAGCAGGGAGCCTGATGCAGGCTCGATACTAAGACCCTGGGATCATGACCTGAGCCGAAGGTAGACGCTTAGCCAGTTGAGCCACCCAGGCGTCCCGATACTGTGCAGTTCTTACTAACTCACTATAAGATGTACTCTCTGAGATCCCACTACTTTGAAAATTATTTTATTTTGCTTTTACCAGTTATTTGAGATGGTGTGGTTTAAGTACCTTTTATGAAGCAGAGTTGAATTGAAAGGATTCTGTCCTCTAGAACCTTCTTAATTTAAATGGGTGATTATATTATTTTTTTTTTTTTTTTAAGATTTTATTTATTTATTTGACAGAGAGAGAGCACAGGTAGGCAGAGAGGCAGGCACAGGGAGAAGGAGAAGCAGGCTCCCCACCAAACAGAGAGCCTGACGCAGGACTTGATCCCAGGACGCTGGGATCATGACCTGAGCTGAAGTCAGGCGCTTAACCATCTGAGCCACCCAGGCGCCCCTAAGTGGGTGATTATATTCTAAAACCATTTTGTTCTTTCAGGATGCTAAGGGACATGACAGATATTTTATGTGAGTATTAGAAGATGACTAAAACAATCCTAGGAGTTCTGTAATGGCTGATGTTGGGGTGACCGGCTTTGCTACATTGGGTAGTTTGTAAGGTGTCTTCTTGTGGCCACCGCCTAGCGCACACGCCTCCTGAGGCTTGTGCAGGAAGTCCCAGCTGTGCGTTCTCCCCCTGCCAGCACGTTCTCAGAGACCCAGCCCCTGGCACCGTCTCGTCCTGCTCATGCGGGCCTCACATCCTCAGTTGCACTGGCTCATTTCTGTCTTCCCTTCGTGACGTTCTCCTTGGGGACCGAGACCGTGAGCTCCCTGTGTGCTGGTCTGGTGCCTGACAGCCCGCGAGTGCCGTCTCAGGGGAGGCGCCGACTGTCTCTTGAATGCAGTTGTGCACTCGGATGTTCAGGAGTCTCCCCTTGGCATCCCGACCCTTCCTGTCCTCTCCCACCGGGTTCCTCTCTTGATTGCACGAAACTGCTGCCTCCTCGACTGTAGGAGAGGGATTTGCAAGTTAACCGCTCATATGGCTGACTTCGAAACTGTTTCATCACAACAAGTGGGAACATCAGGAACCTAGTTTAAGAAAAGGCGGGCATAGGGGCGCCTGGGTGGCTCAGTCGTTGGGCGTCTGCCTTCGGCTCAGGTCAGGATCCCAGGGTCCTGGGATCGAGCCCCACATCGGGCTCCCTGCTCGGCGGGAAACCTGCTTCTCCCTCTCCCAGTCCCCCTGCTTGTGTTCCCTCTCTCGCTGTGTCTCTCTCTGTCAAATAAATAAATAAAATCTTTAAAAAAAAAAAAAAAAGAAAGAAAAGGCAGGCATATACATGAAGGGCGTAGGGTTATCTCCCTGAAACCAGGCCTGGAAATGCACAGCCTGAGGAGCGGCCTCAATCGGGAACGAAATAATTGGCAGCTAAAGTCATTTACTCAATGATCCGCAGTCTCTCATTTGCTTCTCTCTCTGCTTCTGGGTCATTCTGCCTCTCTCTGAAGTCTGGCTTTCTCTCCTTTAGCACACACAGTGAGAAAACCACCCTGCCAGCCCCATCCCAGCACCACTGCTGAAGGCTAGTATCCACTGTTGAGCTAGGGAGAAATGTCATTGGCTGGGCTTGGGCAGAAGTCCCCCCACCCCCCAAATGGGTGAGCTGCAGGGAGGGGCAGAGTTGCCTGGGGGTCCACTCCTGGAGCAGGGCAGTACTGAGAGAGAAGGGGGTGATGTTGGGTAGTTTCCCAAAAGGTATTTTCTACCTGACACCGAAGGGAAAGTAAGTTGGAGTTGAAAATGGCGGATGGTTTTTTAAAGGAGAGGTTAGTTCAGGTAAATTCTTTGAGTAAAATCCAAAGAAGCTGCTGAGTCATGCTTGGGAGGAAAATGTGAGTCAGGAGTTTCAGTCTGGGAGAGGATCTTATTTCTTTGGACCAAAGTTGCTGAGAAATGCCTCTTGCCTTCAACTCGTGGTGAAGGAAAGCCGAGTGGAAAACCAGGGCGCCCAACATGAACCGCGGAAGTGAGGAGTACCCGCACCTTCTCCTAGCCTAACACAAGACCCTGCTCCCCCCTGCCTTGTGGCGTTCATGTCTGGTTCCTCCTAGCTGAGCGTGATGTGTGCTGGAAAGGACTTGGTGTCAAGTAGGAACAGTGCAGGCAAAGGAGAGTGGTTCTTTCCATTGTTGCTTTGGAAAAAATGCATTCCTTTGCCGGAAACTCAAAGGGGGGATTTTTGTTTTCAAGCCCAGTGAAGTCTTCTTGTTTGATTTGTTCTTCTCATTTCATAAAAAATGTTGCATTGCTTTTTCCTAACAATGATGGCTTTTAATCTTACCAAATGAAAATGAGCTGAGTAAGTGAATTTGCAAGGCATGTACTGGGAGCTGGGGACGTGCCTGCAGAATGAAGGAAGAGGAAGTAGGAAGTTCTCAAGCCTCTTCAGAGCGCTGCTGCTATGTCTGCATCAACACGTACACACTCTTTTTTTTTTTTTTTTAAGATTTTATTTATTTATTTGACAGAGACACAGCGAGAGAGGGAACACAAGCAGGGGGAGTGGGAGAGGGAGAAGCAGGCTTCCCGCCGAGCAGGGAGCCCGATGCGGGGCTCGATCCCAGCACCCTGGAACGATGACCTGAGCCGAAGGCAGACGCCCAACGACTGAGCCACCCAGGCGCCCCGACATACAGACTCCTTAAGCCAGCTCTCTGGGTTTTGGGGAGTCAGTGGAAAGAACTTAAAAAAAAATCCCTCTTTCCTTATGGCCTGTGACGGTAGAAAGGAATCACTGTGGATGTTCATAAACTGTAGGCTCTATGTCCCCAAGCTTTTCTTTCTAGAATCTGTCTGGCAGCTTCAGTGAAAATAAAGGTATGAAGAGGTCCTACATAGGAAATTAGAATGCAAAAGGTTTGTTTTCTGTTTTGGCCACAGTGAGTGTTCGTGTATGCGTATGATGTTCATTTCCTAAATATTGAGGATGGTAACATACATGGTGCCGTGCTTTGCTTTCCCACCCAGTCACTACCAACTGGCCAGAATCAAAAGTCTCAAACGAGCTTACAACCTGATTAAAATGTCAATGATACAACCATAAGACAGTAACATAAATGTGGCTGTCGTCGTATCAGGTAGGTGGGTAGGGGTGATGTTACGCGTTACCCACGAATTCTTTTCTCATGACTTTCATATGTGTGCGTGTGTTGTACTATTACAAGGTACAGTGTTAGTTGTTTCTTTAAAAGCATCCATAGCATCAGGCTCTTCACTGCGTCGTGGTTTCAGGAGGATGGCCGACTTCCCTGACTCCACTTTTACATACTTGTGAGGTGACACTGTGTCTCCTCCCACTCTCTCCCTGCAGCAAGTTGTACCCCCACATTGCAGCACATCTGTTTGACCTGCTCAGCCCAATATTTTGTCTAAGGGACGTCACCAAAACAGTAGGAAACTCCCTTATGTCCAATTTAATTTTAGACATTGAATAAAGTTTAGCAGCACCTGCAAAGACTTCGGGCAGTTGGTATTGATTCCCCCAGGAGGTCATGACCTTCGTGGGCTTTGCCTTGGTGAGGTCCGGGTGAGGTCCTGCTGAAGCTGCCGTTGCCGATTCCCTTCATCTGCACCAGCACGTGACCTGCACTTCTCCCGGTGCTCATTTTGTCTAGCACGGTTGCATCTGATTTGGTTGCAGTTGTACCAGGGCCTGTAAGGGGACGGTGCCCCTCATGCCCCCCAGATGGCTGGTGGCATCAAGGGATGCTCTCCTGAGCTGTCTCTCTTTGTCAGTGGACAGACCATGTGCCTGCTGTCAGTTACATCCAGACCTCTTGCCCCATTTTAAAAACCATAAAACAATGTTGGAGTTTGCCGGCTCTTGTTTTTGGAATCCCCAAGTTTCCGTGCTTCTGTTTTCTCGGTCCCTGGAGTCGGAGCTTTTTGTATTGTTTTTGTTTTCATTTTAACAACGAGTTCTGTTTCTGGTTATTTTAATGGAACTCCTGAAAGCTGCGTCAAAGCTAGTATTTCGTCTCCCGGTTTGGGTATCAGTGGAAGATGAGGAACCGCAGCAGGCCCTGTTCGGGGAGTAAGTCAGGCTCGCAGCGATGACTTGGTGAGGTTCTGGAAGTAGTGCTGCTGCTCGGCCTGGGCAGTCGCTCGGCCTGAGGCTGCCACGGAGCCTCACGGACGGATCGATGCCCCGGGTACCTTAGGGGCTTGTTGCAGTCGCTCATATTCCCACATTGACCGAAGCCCACCAGTGAAAGCCCGTCGTGCATCTTCGTATTTGCGCATGTGTTGTTTATATGCTGTACAGGGTTGCATATACAAAAACTGTTCCATGGCAGTCTGTTGTTGAAGTTAATTTTGACAATATATATTAATTGTGTCTTTGCACACTGACTTTTGAACTTAACTCATTCTGGATAAATAGCATCAAAACAATGATAAGTAACATTTATGGAGCACTTAAAATTAGAGTCTGAACATTGCAAGAGGTGAGGCTGTGCTCCCTCTGTAGGCCAGAGCCCTGAGAAGCCGGTCAGTGGTCGCTAAAGCTGAGGAGACTCATGGTGGCTGCGCTGTCCCAGCCAGCCCTGGCGAGGAAGCCTCGGCCGTATCTCAGTATCGATGGTGGGAGGCATTCAAGGACACCTGTAGGCCTTTGGGAGGATTTTGGCTTTTCCTCTGGGAAGCAGTGACGTGTTGGAGGGCCTGGAGCAGAGACTAGTGTAACCTGACTTCAAAGCTGATAGGACCCCGTGGGCCGCTGCACTGAGGCAGGACGGGACGGGACAGGGCACGGGCAGACTGAGAAGGTGGTGGTCTGGAAGGGAGAGGACAGTGAAAACTAGTGGGATTCTAAATACGTTTTGACGGGACTCAATTTGGGGTGGAGAAAAGGGAGGAGTTGGAGAGGATAGCTACAATTTTTGGTGTGAGCAACTGCAAGAATGCAGTTTTCAGGGATGCCTGGTTTGAGGGGCTCAGTCGGTTGAGCATCTGACTCTTAGATTTCAACTTAGGTCATGATCTCAGGGATAGGACATCAAGCCCCATGTCAGGCTCCGTGCTCAGCACAGAGTCTGCTTAGGATCCTCTCCCTCTGCTGTTGCCCCCTGCTCATGCTCTCTTTCTCTCTCAAATCTTTTTTTTTTTTTAAGATTTTATTTATTTATTTGTCAAACAGAGAGAGAGCACACAAGCAGGGAGAGGGGCAGAGGGAGAGGGAGAAGCAGTCTCCCTGCTGAGCAGGGAGCCCGATGTGGGGCTCAATCCCAGGACCCCGAGATCATGACCTGAGCCGAAGGCAGACGCTTAACCGACTGAGCCACCCAAGCACCCCTCAGACAAATCTTTAAAAAAAAAATATGCAGTTTTCATTTCTGAGGAAAGGAAATTAGGGAAAAAACACTAATCTGTGGGTGGAGGTATGAATAGAGCTTTGAACGTGAGCTTGCTGGGAAGAGGGCCACATGGAGACTCAGAAAGGATGGTTGGGTGTGTGAGGGCTGGCGGGGCTGCGTGGTTCAGGGAGGATGTGGAATAATAGACCATTGGCTTGTTTCTGTAGCTCCCCCAGACCCGGAGATCTCCTGTCTCCAGGGCCAGGTAGGAGGCTGGATATGTACGACAGTAGAGAGCGGTGAGGCCTGATGGGGCCAGATCTTTTGATCTCTCTTTAGAAAAAGTGGGAAATTGTGTGTGTGTGTGTGTGTGTGTGTTAAAGATTTTATTTATTTGACAGAGAGAGACACAGTGAGAGGGAACACAAGCAGAGGGGGAGTGAGAGAGGGAGAAGCAGGCTTCCCGCAGAGCAGGGAGCCCGATGTGGGGCTCGATCCCAGGACCCCGGGATCATGACCTGAGCCGAAGGCAGTCGCTTAACGACTGAGCCACCCAGGCGCCCCGAAATTGTGGTTTTTACAAGAAATTCTTGAATATCAAATGTCGAGAAGTGCGGATATGAGAAAAGGAAAGAAATGGGAACTGCTGAAATCTGTGGCCAAGGGGGCGGGAGGGCAAGCAAGTGGCCTGTGGGGGGTTGTGGCGTGGGCCATAAATCGGACTGTGTGCACGAGGGGGCGTTTTGCACCCCCTGCTACAGACGAGGCAAAGCAGTTATCTTTTTCTAAGGCTTCATTCCTCACTTTATTTGATCGTTACTTGTAACAGATGCTGACATCCTCTACTTCTTATGATAAATAACTGGTTTTTTGTCCATCATTCTAAGAAGAAGTGGATCTTGTCTTCCCTGGCATGTGGTAGGCATTTGATAATATTTATCCAATGGATACGTCTCCCCTCCTCTCTACCATATTCTAGAGAGCAGCTGTAAATAAGAGCTGGAGGCAGCCAGTGGGTAGATTTTCATAGATCTTCCTGTGGTCAGGGATGGGAATCACGACCCTCATGCAGGTGCCTTGGCAGAAACAGCTTTTTGTTTGGGTTTTTAAATATATACATATATTTTTTGAATGGCTATAGGGCCGAGATGTTTACTCTGTCTGCATAGTGCGTGCTCCCTCCCCCACTTTCTATTGCGTTATAGTTGGCCACATTACATACTTCTGCTACTTCCATGGCCACTGAAGGCAGGAGCTTATGAACCCGGGTATAGATTCTTCAGTTGTGTCACTTGGTGCTCTTTTGTTTATTGGCTTAACGTTAACTTAGTTCTAAATTTTAAAAAGTGTTTTAAAATGGAAGTGATCCTTTACAGTTTATCGGCACCGGTCATCGTTCCTTGGTATTTAGCTGGGTTTCCTCCCACTAATCTTCCAACTGTGCTTTAGAAATTCAAGTTTGAGGGGCGCCTGGGTGGCTCAGTCAGTTAAGTGTCCGCCTCTTGATTTCAGCTCAGGTCATGATCTCAGGGTCGTGGGATCGAGCCCCGCATCGGGCTCCGCGCTCAGCGCAGTCTGCTTGTCTGCTTGTCCCTCTCTCTCTGCTCCTCCCCCCGCAGCTCATGTGAGTGCACTCTCTCACTGTCTCTCTGAGATCTGAAAAATAGTAAAAGAGCTCCGTCCATGTGCAGGGTAGGAGTATTTGGAAGTGTGTACCTTGGTTAAGTACCCCAAAACTTAATGACTTACACCAACAGTCCTTTTTGCTTGCTCACAGTTGTGTGGGTCAGCTAGGACTCAGCTGGGAGGTTCTGTGGATGGTCTTGTGTGGGGTTTCATGCACTTGCAATCAGATGGCAGCTGGGCCTGGAAGATGCAAGATTGCTCTCCTCACTTGTCTTTGTCTCTGTGGGGATCACTAGCTGTGACCTCCACGTGGCTAGTATAGGGCTCTGTGCAGGCAGGTGGAGCCCAGGAGGTAGCATCCTGAGAGCACGGGCATCACACTCGCTGGTGTGCCACCGTGGGCGGGGCTTGCGCTGGGCTGAGTGCCAGGAGACATGGCTCATCGGGAGCCCCAAAGTGCTAGGCTTTCCCCGTCCTGACACATACTTTCTGGACCGATGGAACCAGGCAGGACACCAGGCACCCGAGATGGTGTGAGACGCCTTACTGGAAATTGCAGACTATTAAGTCAACAGACTGGTGAATGAATCCTCCCCGTCCCTTTCTTCCGTCCAGCTGCCATGGTGCCGAAGGTCGGGGCCGCTGTGAAGAAGAGACATTCAGGGGACAGAGTGATGTCTTCAGTTCTGAACACATAGCAGAGATGAAAATGCTCAGCAGAAGGGTTGGAAAGGAGAGTGGAGGGACTCCCCAGGAAGTAGAACAGGAGCACTGCAGAAGCAGTGGGCAGGAGAGAAGTTGGGGGGCTGGTGTAGGAAGTGCAGTAGCCACCCACAGGAGACGCATCATCCCTGGTGTCACCATTTCCTGGCTGTGGAAAGACAGGGGTGATCTGTGAATGATTTAGATAGGGTTGCGTGGTGAGCCCTGGCATGACGTTCAAACCCACGTCTTTTTGACTCCCCTGTTGCTCCCTGTGAATGGAACACCCGAGTGTCCTGTTGGTTAGTGACCACAGGGTTGGGGTGGGAGTGCCCAGCAGTTAGGGAATGTCCAGTTCACGTGATCTCTCCATAGAAGATGAACCTTTGAGATGGATAGAATAGCGACAGAAACCTTTGAATGTGGAGAGGAGAGAGGATGGGGGACTGAGTGCAGTGGCCTTTGTTTCCCTCATGATGACAACGATGGGTACTGTGGAGAGGCTGGAGAAGGACTGAACATACTGTGGAAAGGGAGCACATGACCGAATTCTCCAGGAGCAGTGAGGGAGTAGCTACCGCATCTGACAGAGGCTCGGGCTCCATGGGCACGTCTGTGTCCTCGGCACCTCTCGCAGCCTCCGGCGAGGGAGTGTGGCCGTGCCGGGGCCTCGGAGTCCGGGCAGAATCCGGGGGACTTGGGCTGATCTGGGTCAGGTTAATTACCTTTCTTACTCCTCCAGTTTCCAACTCAAAGCAGAGCAAAATTTAAAGGCATTTTAGAATCAGTGAATCCATTAATGAGATTCTGGAAAATGGAAAACATACACAAAATCTAGAAATGGCACCAGGGTTTAGGTGACTGATGTGACAGGCACTCTGATGGCTCCTCACACATCCGTCATCCTAGTTTGCCCTCGCGAATCTCGAGGGGAAAGTGTAGTGTTGTCAGCGTCCCGGATCAAGTTCACTCACCTGCTGCTCAGTGCGTATGTGCAAGGTGGGAATTCAGACCCAGCCCGGTGGGACCCCAGGGCCAAATACATTCCACTCGGCCATTCCCTCTGACCAGCAGGACAGGGCCCTGTCTCTCCGGGGGTCACGCCTGGCCCAGGGTGCTCGTGACCGTCCGTTGACCGAGTGAGTGCTAAACCAGTGGATGCTCATGCATTCAGAAACTGGCCAGTCCCCATGTGTGCTTCCCCAGTTTCTGGATTTGGAGGACGGTTGCTTGACTTTTAGCGTGCTCTTACTGTTCCGGGGGTTGGGGGGTATTTTCACACGTTCATTTGATGCTGGGCCATGACTGTGGGTGATACCGTTCGGAAAAACCGTTCATGAGTTCAGTGAGTGGTAGTATTTTCACCTGTAGTGTGTTCTCCCTTACAGTTGTCACTGTTAGTTCATTCCTTTTTTTTTTTTTTTGAGATGTTATTTATTTATTTATGAGGGAGACAGGAGCAGAGGGAGAGGGAGAGGGACAAGCAGACACGGGGCTTGATCTCACGACTGAGATCTTGACCCGAGCTGAAACCAAGAGTCAGATGCTTAACCGACTGAGTCACCCAGACGCCTCTAATTTACTTTATTTCTTAAGATGCGGTAGGCTCCCAGTATTCTTGAACGCCCTCGGGATATGATATACTATGGAAATACTAAAATACCTAATAGTTTATATCATAATTGGGAAAGTAAATGGGATTTCTCATTAACAGCAACAAATTAACATTGTAGAATGCCTGTTGGGAGATGAGCGGGTACAGTGCTGCTTTGGGTACCCCATTTTGTGTCTCAGTTTACAGTTGCAACCCCGCAGTCTAATGATTATGTGTAATGTAAGTAGGATGCTGCAGGAGTCAGGGAAGGAAGACAGAAGCCTGGTGGGGAGAGCTTGCCTCTCCCCTTAACAGAGTTAAGGAGCAAGCTCCCTGTTTTGTTGCCATTTATATATGAGAGCAAATATATATACTTCTAAGCTGCATTACTGCACAGAGCAACTCAACTTGACAGATGTGTGGACGCAATTTCCGAGACAAAGCATGAAACATAATATCTCGTCCCTTGGTTCTCATGCTTGTTCCGTGTAGATTGAAACGGCCGGCCGCTAGAGGGTCCCGAACGGACTTGAACAGGCGATCCCTAGAGGCTCGGTCTTCAGCACTGGAGCCTGGCACTAGGTTTAGAAACACAGGGACATGGGCTTGCTTACAGAGCAGCATGCAGCAAGCGGCTTGTCAGCTGACACTGGTGTTAGGTTCATGGTCTGGAGGAAATGCAATAAAACAGCCACATCGTGCACACCTTGAACGTTATGGTAAGCGGAGGCTTTCTGATGGGACTGTGGCGGCCGAGCAGGGTCTGGGACTAACATTTGCTGCGGCTTTTCTGAGTGGTTTTAAGGGAAGGACGGCTCTTTCGTGGCCCATTTCCCTGTCGCCCTCTGGCCTGTCTCCCCACTAAATGCTGTGGTCTGCCGTAGGTAGAGTGTAACTGTCCCTGTCTACAGTTAACCATTTTCTCTGTGCTCTGTTTCTTGCTGTTCAAACTGGAGCTGTGTGGTGTCTTCTTTTAGGATATCTATAATACTTGTGCTGAGTCATTTTGAGTTCAGTGAATGGGGAAAAGTTCTATTTTTAGCCCCTCAAGAACCCATGAGGGCAGCGGGTTGAGCAGAGTCATGTGCACCTGTCCGGGTCGGGCCCACCTAAGAGAGACTCACTTCCAATTTAAACAGGACTTTTGACCACTGAATAAGGGTTCTCAGAAATACGTTTGTTCTTCTCATACCCTGTGAAGGGTTTTTCTTTCTTCCTTGAGAAAGAGAAAATTGTTAAAGTTGAAAAGTCTACACAGTGAAAGCTGATTTGTTTGTGCCAGTTTGCAGTATTCCTCTTTCTTTAACCTTTGGCTCTTTTTTTTTTTTTTTTAATTTTTTAATTTATTTATTCATGAAAGTCAGAGAGAGAGAGAGAGAGGCAGAGGCAGAGGGAGAGAAGCAGGCTCCCCGCCTAGCAGGGAGCCCAATGCGGGGCTCGACCGCAGGACCCTGGGATCATGACCTGAGCCGAAGGCAGACGCTTAACGACTGAGCCACCCAGGCGCCCCAACCTTTGGCTCTTCTGGTTAGCCTCCCTATTCCAGGCTCCTGTGTGCACTGTCCTTAGCCGCCCCCCCCCGCCCCCAGTGGAGCCTAATGCCCTGCTCGTGACTAGTCAGAGAAAACTGAGCTTCCGTGCCCGCTCTCGGCCGTGGGGGCCGTGCACTGCGCTCTCTGTTGCCGTCATCAGTGTTCACTTCCCATAAGAAAACATTGGCCTTCTTTTCTCTAGACTGTGAGCTCCTAGAGGAGCTGCATGAGATTTGTGTGATTTCCCCCGCCCCGTGTATTGAGTCTGATAAAAGACCTTGCTCATGTAGATATCGAATATTGTTTTGGATGGTGACTGACTTGTAGCCGTATGACGGGCACATACGTGTGTCGGCCGCACCGCAAGCAGATGCTACACCCCTGGGAGGACAGGCCGTCCTGGGAGGCACGTTAATGTTCTCACATTTTATCAGTAAGTGCCACTGACTGTACTGGATTCGTAAAATACGTCTGCTAGGTCTGATTGGCAAACCTGGAGTGTTTCAGCTCTTGTGTGGTTTAAATATTGCTAACGTACTTCATTTGGAACAGGGAAGATTGGTAAAACCTTTATATTAAACTAAGAGTGTACAAGGGCCTGGTAGTAAACTAACGGGTATTTTTGTTCTCACACAGAGCTCTGGTATCGAGACCTTAGTGGAGGAGCTCTGCTCCAGACTCAAAGACCTTCAGAGTAAGCAAGGTGAGTGCACAGCCTCCAGAACCCGTCCGCACACAGTGGGCTTCGGGCACCAGGGGATTTGACTCAGGAGATGCTAGAATCGGCCAGAGACAGACAACAAGAAGCAAATCTCTGTGTCCAGTGTGTCGCCATCCAGCAGCATGCTGCGCCTTGAGCTGCAGTGGCTTCTTGGTCACCCTCAGCAGTCACTCGTAGATAATCCCTGCTCTCAAAGGAGCAACTTAATTCACAGGTGCCCTCATTGGGGGTGGCGGGTATGTTTGGTGTCCTCTTCACATCGAAGTACAGGGATCAGGAGCAATATTTTCACTTTCCCATCCTTGCCCCCCCCTTTTGGTATCTGCCTGTAGACATCAAGGCCTCCAAAGGTTTCGACTCTATTTCAGGCCCAAAAGGAACTTCTGCCTTGGCTGTCAGGTTTTTTTGGAAAGGCGGTTTTGGGGCTTGTTAAAGTCATTTTGACTCATGAAGCCTCACAGCTTCTTGTGGCAACTTTTCTGCAAGCCCTTGGTGAAAGCTACGTATTAAGGTCAAGGGTCTTGGTTTCCTTGTCTTCTCCATGGCCATTTTTGCTCCCCGCCAAGCCTTGAGCCTTCTTGAAGAGTTTGTTTGTTTGTAACCGAAGGCAGTCCCAGGAGCTAAGCTGAGAGTTCAGCCCTTCGCTTCTGTTTTAGTTGACACACAGCCCTTGCTCACCTAGGTGTTGTAACAGAGCTGATTGTAATGGGTTTTCTTTCTTTCTTTTTTTAAAAGATTTTATTTATTTATTTATTTGACAGAGAGAGAGGGAACACAAGCAGGGGGAGTGGGAGAGAGAGAAGCAGGCTTCCCGCGGAGCAGGGAGCCCGATGTGGGGCTCGATCCCAGGACCCTGGAACCATGACCTGAGCCGAAGTCAGAAGCTTAACGACTGAGCCATCCAGGCGTCCCTATAATGGGTTTTCTTTACAGATTAGTATCAGTCAGGATGAGTCAGTACAGAGTCCATGGGTGCAGAATTTTGTCAGGATCTCAACAGATGTTCTCTCCTTCTGGTGAAATTAATAGAGGATTTCAGTCTTCTAATCAGGTGCCTCTAGAGCGCTCGGTCAGTGATGAGGTGAACACTTCTCCCCTCCCAGCCCACCGTTAGTGTGGTTAAGCCAGAGAATTCCCTCTGGGACCGTGAAGAAAAGAGGTTTTTTTTGTTTTTTTTTTTTAAGATTTTATTGATTTATTTGACAGAGAGAGACACAGCGAGAGAGGGAACACAAGCAGGGGGAGTGGGAGAGGGAGAAGCAGGCTTCCCGCTGAGCAGGGAGCCCGGTGTGGGACTCGATCCCAGGACCCTGGGATCATGACCCGAACCGAAGGCAGACGCTTAACGACTGAGCCACCCAGGCGCCCCAAGAAAAGAGATTTTTATTAAAAAGACAGATGGGTCTAGAGTTCTTTTAAAGCCATAAAGCCTTTATAACTTCTGATTAAAGTTACTTGAAAAACTTTAAAAAACAGGAGCATTTATTAACTAGATATAAGACCTATCTTTCTGAATTTTTGTTTCGTAACAGAAGAGAAGATTCACAAAAAGTTAGAGGGGTCTCCCTCTCCAGAGGCAGAATTATCCCCTACAGCAAAGGATCAAGTGGAAATGTATGTAAGATTGTATTCAGTAATAAAGTGTGCATTTGTTAAAATCAGACTAATAACTGCTATGTGGTTTACAGTTTTTGTTTGTTGTCTTGTATTTAATTTCATATTTTATAATTCAGTAAACACTCGTTGAGCACTTACTATGTGCTTGACACAGAATTCAGACGTGAATAAGAGGGTCCTATCCTTATCCTACATATTGAATCAGTGTTTGTGAAATGAATGAATGGAGCAAGCAAGGTTATTATATATAGTCCATTCGCATGCTATCACACCAGTCCTTGGAGACAGCTGTGAGAAAATATGCTCATCCTTGTTTTACATACAAGGAGACCAAGTTTTCTCCCGCTGATTACAAAGAAATGTGGGCAAGTCATTGACCTTGTCAAGCTTGTTTCCTGAAGATGCTCCTGGATCTTTCTTTGTAAATGGTTAGTAAAATGAGCTACACTATAAGCAGAACTTCCTTATTATACATTTTATTTGAATCTTTGGAACTTCTCGAACTTAAGGTGAAAATAGCTCATATTGGCTGGTGTAGACCTGTGCCGTCCAGTGTGGGCTCCCTGAGCCACGTGTGGATATTTAGCCCTTGGTATGTGGCTTCTTCAAATTGAGATGTGCTGTAAATGTAAAATTCTCACCAGATTTCGAAGACTTGGTATAAAAAAGAATGTAAAATACTGCATTAATATTTTTAAATATCAATTACATGGTGAAATGATAATGTTGTGGATGTATTTGTTTAAGTAAAATACATTATTAAATTCAGCTTCACCTTTTTTTCCTTACACTTTTAATGTGACTCCTAGGACATTAAAAATTATATTTGAGGCTCACCATGTATTTCTGTAGAAAGCTCTGGTAGAGGCTGAAAAGGAGAATCAAGTATAGGCCCTTTGAAAACATGGCCTTTTTTATCACTTCGTGTGTGACCTTGACTGTTGCCTCCAGAACGACAGTCCCCTCGGTAGGCAACCCGACTCCAGATTCTTGCTTTGGCAGTCTGTCTTGCTCTGAAATCTGTGATGGCCACCAGCTTCTTGGCAGATTGGAAACAACTTCTTCTTGTTTTCAAGCCCTGTAAAGGCAGCCTCCCTGGCTTCTCCTATCCTGCATTTCCTGTAGTCGCTGGTCTCCTCGGGTCTTGTGTCCGCACGCAGGCGCCCGTGCCTCACAGGCTGTCGTCCCTAAACTCCGTTTCCGGAGCGTCCAGGCTCTGCTGTGGTCCTCTTGTTCTCATGGTCCTCGGCTGCACCAGCATCCTCTCTTTGACCCCTCGAGCACCCTGCATAATCCCTCCTGTTTCCGAGTGCCTGCGGATGCCCGGCATTTCTCCTGAGAACACGTGGTGAGGACAACCACGTAATGTCCTGGCTCCACTTGCACATTAATTCCTTTACTCCTCCCAGCTCTGTGAGGTGGCTAATTATATTCCCCGCGTCTCGCAGGCCATGAAGAGGTCCTGTCACGGGCCTGAGGTCACACAGCTGGTCAGGGCGGAGTCAGGGCTCACAGTCCGGGAGCGCGGCTTCAGAGCTCATGCTCTCCGGCTTTCAGCTCCCTCTGTTTCCCCTGCTCCCAATGGCCTCGGGAGGTAAGTCCTGTCCTCACCAGTTTGCAGCTGAGAGTGTGGACCGAGACATCAGATAATGAGCTGAAAGTCACATGCATAGTAAGTGACTGGAGCTGAGATCCAAATTCAGATATTTCTTCTCGCGATGGTGTTCTTAATTAAAATGACAACTTTAAAGATAAAAACTGTCCTCTTCCCTATTTTCTAAATATTTCTAAGTCAGTGCTGACCTCAGTGCTAAACATAAAGGTGCTTGATACATGGGACTAAACGTAAAGCATATTTCACTGTATTGTTCTTTTTTTTTTTTTTTTTTTTAAGTTTTAGTTTGTGGATGACGTAAATGTTGACCGTTAAAGGGAAATACCCCGTCACTCCACCTGGGAGGGAATGTTGTTTTGCTGTATCTCGTACATCTGAGTGCCTGCTTTTGAACTCTGTCCTCTGTTTTTCAGGTACTATGAAGCATTTCCACCACTGTCTGAGAAACCAGTTTGCCTGCAAGAAATCATGACTGTGTGGAACAAGTCTAAAGTCTGTTCTTACTCTAGCTCTTCTTCATCATCCACAGCCCCACCAGCTAGCACAGACACATCCTCCCCCAAGGACTGCAACAGCGAAGGCGAAGTCATCAAGGAAAGAAGCAACGAAGCACCCACCTCTGTACACGCGAAAACCCAGAGCAGAAGTAAAAGCGAGAAGGAGAACAAATTCAGTAATGGCACAATGGAAGAGAAGCCTGCTTTGTACAAAAAGCAGATCCGACATAAACCTGAAGGAAAGATTCGCCCTCGCTCATGGTCTTCCGGCTCGAGTGAAGCAGGCTCAAGTTCAAGTGGTCATCAGGGAGAATTAAAAGCATCCGTGAAGTGTGTGAAAGTCAGACACAAGACACGAGAGATTCGAAACAAGAAGGGGCGGAACGGGCCCAGCAGGCTCTCGCTGAAGCCCGGCGACAGGGCTGAGCGGGGCATGCCCGCGGGGGGGAGCAGCGGGGGCTCCTTCAAGCCGCTGTGCCGGCGCGGGAAGAGGCCCTTGAAGGACCCGGGGAGAAGGGACACCGGGAGCGCCGAGGGAAGAGACCTGTCCCTGGAGAGCAGAAACGACAGAGAATATAAAGAGGAACCACTGTGGTACACTGAACCAATTGCTGAGTATTTCGTTCCTTTGAGCAGAAAAAGTAAACTAGAGACCACATACCGAAACCGACAGGACACGAGCAATCTGACGTCAGAGGCGGTGGAAGAGCTGTCAGAGTCCGTGCACGGTCTTTGTCTCAGCAACAATAATATTCATAAAACATACCTCGCAGCAGGTACTTTCATTGATGGTCATTTTGTAGAAATGCCTGCGGTTATCAATGAGGATATTGACCTCACTGGGACCTCATTCTGTTCTCTCCCAGAGGACAAGTATCTGGATGATATTCATCTATCAGAATTAACGCACTTCTATGAAGTGGATATTGATCAATCCATGTTGGATCCTGGTGCCTCAGAAACAATGCAAGGAGAAAGTCGGATTTTGAATATGATTCGACAAAAAAGCAAAGAGAAAACAGATTTTGAGGCAGAATGTTGCATAGTGTTAGATGGAATGGAGTTGCAAGGGGAACGTGCAATATGGACAGATTCCACCTCTGTGGGTGCCGAGGGCTTCTTCCTGCAAGACTTGGGCAATCTGGCTCAGTTTTGGGAGTGCTGTTCATCCAGCTCGGGCGATGCTGATGGAGAGAGTTTTGGGGGAGATTCTCCAATTCGACTCTCTCCGATCTTGGACGGCACAGCGCTCAATCCGCATTTGCTTGCTGGCAATCAGGAGCTCTTTACAGATGTTAATGAAGGATCTGGCATAAACTCGTGTTTTTCAGTGTTTGAAGTGCAATGCAGTAATTCTGTTCTACCATTTTCATTTGAAACTCTCAACTTGGGAAATGAAAATACAGATTCTAGTGCTAGTATGCTTGGGAAAACCCAGTCTAGATTGCTAATATGGACCAAAAATAGTGCCTTTGAAGAAAATGAACACTGTTCTAATCTTTCAACCAGAACTTGTAGCCCATGGTCCCATTCAGAAGAAACACGTTCAGACAACGAGACATTAAATGTTCAGTTTGAAGAGTCCACGCAGTTTAATGCAGAAGATATTAATTATGTAGTTCCTCGAGTCTCGTCAAATTATGTAGATGAAGAACTTCTAGATTTTTTGCAAGATGAAACTTGCCAGCAAAACAGTAGAACGTTAGGAGAAATTCCTACCTTAGTTTTCAAAAAAAAATCGAAACTAGAATCTGTCTGTGGTATTCAGCTCGAACAAAAGCCGGAACACAAAACCTTGGAAACTGCTCGAGGGTGTGGCGAAAGCGGTCCACGTGGAGGCGGCTACAGCTCAGGGGTTATTAAGGACATTTGGACAAAGACGGCAGACGTGGAGAGAATCGACGAGGAGCTGTTCCCGGCGGACGCCAGTGACTGCTGCCGCTGCCTGGAGGCGGAGGCCGAGGGCCTGCGGGCGCCCCACAAGGCCGTGCAGCGGTCCGAGTACCGCCTGTGGGAGGGGCACAAGGAGAGCGTGGAGAAGAGAGCTTGTGTTTCTGGGGCGCTCTCCAAGGTGGACGGCGGCGACTATACCACACCCTCGAAACCTTGGGGCGTGGCCCAGGATAAAGAGAACACGTTCATCCTCGGAGGAGTGTACGGAGAGCTCAAAACCTTCAGCAGCGACGGGGAGTGGGCAGTCGTGCCGCCCAGCCACAGCAAGGGAAGTCTCCTACAGTGTGCGGCTTCCGACGTCGTGACCATAGCTGGTACCGACGTCTTCATGACCCCAGGCAACAGTTTCGCTCCCGGTCACCGGCAGTTATGGAAGCCCTTCGTGTCCTTCGAACAGAATGATCAGCCGAGGAGTGGGGAGAATGGATTAAATAAGGGATTTTCTTTTATCTTCCATGAAGACTTCCTAGGAGCTTGTGGTAACTTTCAGGTTGAAGATCCTGGGCTTGAATATTCCTTCTCTTCCTTTGACTTAAGTAATCCGTTCTCACAAGTTCTTCACGTAGAGTGTTCGTTTGAACCCGAAGGGATTGCCTCTTTCAGCCCTAGTTTTAAACCGAAATCAATCCTCTGCTCTGATTCAGACAGCGAAGTTTTTCACCCCAGGATCTGTGGCGTCGACAGAACACAATACCGGGCTATTCGCATCTCTCCTAGGACTCACTTCCGCCCAATTTCTGCGTCCGAGCTGTCCCCAGGAGGAGGAAGTGAGTCGGAATTTGAATCTGAGAAAGATGAAGCAAATATTCCCATTCCTTCTCAAGCTGATGCATTTGAAGACCCACAGGCCGATCTCCAGCCACTGGAAGAAGATGCCGAGAAAGAAGGCCATTACTATGGAAAATCGGAGCTTGAGTCTGGAAAATTCCTTCCCAGGTTAAAAAAATCTGGCATGGAAAAGAGTGCTCAGACATCACTGGATTCTCAGGAGGAATCAGCTGGGATTCTGCCAGTGGGGAAGCAGAATCAGTGTTTGGAATGTAGCATGAATGAATCTCTGGAAATTGCTTTAGAAAGCTCAGAAGCAAATTGTAAAATAATGGCACAATGTGAGGAAGAAATTAATAATTTTTGCAGTTGCAAAGCAGGTTGTCAGTTCCCTGCTTATGAAGATAATCCAGTTTCTTCGGGACAGCTGGAAGAGGTAGGTGGTTGTCTGTGTGTGTTGGTGCTTGATAGAAGTTGTTGATTGGACTTGAATGCAAGAGCAGCCGAATCAGGCAATGAAAGGGTAGGGTGAAATTAATTGGGAAATTAGCTTCAGTGTCTGAAAACTTACATGGTTATGATTTTACATAAGGGCTTAAAACGGGTTTGATATTTATAAATTGGAAGTAGACCGTGGACCTTTTCTGCAGAGAAAAGACATTTTTATATCATAAAGTAGAAGATCTTGTCTTAATACGCACGTACCGTGCTGCAAACCGAATACACTGGCATTCCAGCCTTCGAAGCTGATGGATCACAAAGTGGCTGTTTACTCCTCGGAAGGCCCTGCGTGCTGCTTCGGAAGCAGAAGCAGAGGGTCTCTTGAGGTATCAAGCCCATCTCATGGTCTCCGAAACGCTGATCAGTTTAGAACTTAGGTTTTTCATGTAAAATAAATTACATCCTGTATAGAGTTCTCTAAAGCAGATGGTGGTACATGTAAAAACCCACAATCCTAATGCAACAAAAGAGCTGTTACAGAACCTACGTGGATGGACCTCATCTTATACCAAGTGCCTATTCCTAAAGCTATGTGACTCACACATTAAAATGAGGCTAATAGTGGTAGTTTTGTGAATGGGAGTCATTGTACCCTTTTGACTATTTCTAAGAAGTGGTTTGAGGTTAAATTGAGTGTGCAAGAAATATCACTGAAGGTCATAACCTGTTTCACAGAAAAGCACAGCAATCTGCCCATTTCTCAGCTGTTACTTGATCAGCAGTGCCTGACCTGTGTCCAGGAGCAGCTTAGTAAAAAGGCAGTTGGAGGTGCTCGGAAGTCATGCCGCCTGTGGCCGGAGAGCAGCTGAATGTCGCCCACTCCCCCACCCCCTGGCCCGGTGCACGTTCCGCCCACCTCTGCTACCGCTAAATCCTACCCAGGTAGCAAGGCTATCTTCAGACCGCCCCCCGCTTCTGATCCTTGTCCTAATTCCTCCTCTCTCCCCTCTCTCCCATCCCCACCTACATCAGAACTAATGCCTCCCTTCTCTCTTCATGCATGATGCCTCTTTTCCTGTTGCAGTTTCCACGTTTATGAGTCATTATGTACTTTTTCTCGTTAGATTATCCGCTCCTAATGGAAACAGACTGTGCCTTCCTCGCTTGTGGGGCCAGTGCCTGGGGCGACCTGAGCGCGTGTGGTGACGACTCGAGGGTCACTGCTCTGAGTAGCCTGCCCAGAGACCCTTAGCGGGGCATGCATTGGGTCTCACCGAAACACTGAAACCGAGCTGCCAAGAATGAAAAACAATAATGTTGTTAGCCCTTACCTGTTTGTTTATTGCCCCACTTTTTATCCTTGAATATTCCTTTATGTACTTTGTATTTCACCTGGTTCCAGATTGGGAAGAAAGAAAAAGAGGGAAGAAGCGAGATTCTACATCATACCACTGCCATATTCCTTCGCTTTCTAGTATGTTGATGGATTTATGTGTTATCAGAATTCTGGGTTGTCTTGGAAGGTCTCAGTTGCTAGTAAAGTCCTGAGGGACATTGTGGGGTTGTCTGCTGGGGTCGGCGTGGCCGCTCCTTTCAGCTCTGGCCTCTGGGCGCCGGTGCCACGGTGTAGAGTCAGGGTGGCGCTCACGCCCTAGATGGATCTGAGGTTCGGAAAGGTTGAGTGACCTGAAGGGACAATGTGGGGACCAGGCTGGGACGAGAGTGTATGCCTTTCCACTCTCACACTGCCTGGGCAGTCTAGGGGAGCCTCCTACAAGGGTCGTCTTCTCCCTTTTCCTGAGAGAGGACACTCTGGGAGCCCTGTTGTAAAGGTCACTGTTGAAAGGCCACCTGGTCCAGAGCAAATGGACTAAAATGTAGGAATTCTAGGGGCACCTGGAGGGCTCAGTTGGCAGAGCATCGACTCTTGATTTCAGGGTGGTGAGTTCACAAGCCCCATGTTGGGCGTAGAGTTTACTTCAAAAGAAAACACTTAAAATGTAGGAATTTTAATGGAATTGGTGTCCAGGAGCATGGATTCTTTTCAAAAGCTTAGTTCAGTCAGTTCAGCAAACATTTTCTGAATACCCATTACATGCCCATCACTAAGGTAGGTGTCCTGTGTGAACAGGTCACCGTCTTTGCACTGGAAGCAGTCAGTCTAGTTACAAAGACCACCTTGGAAGTAGACAATTTACTTTAATTGAAGTAGGTCATTTATTCACATGGCTCAAATTCAGAAGTTACAAGAGGGTGTGTATAGACAGTGAACAGGCTCTCCCCAGCGGCAGCTGCGAGCTTGCGTCCTGGCCCATCTTTCAAGGGTATTTGTGCATGTAGAAGCAAAGGCATGTTCACATACTTTTCCTCTTCTTTTTTCTCTTTTCACAGAAATGGCACTTTATTATAATCACCCTTCCCTTTTGGTTTCCTGCATCCTCTTCCATTGTATGGACGGATGTATTAGGATTTACCTAGCCAGTTCCTTATGTTTTAGGGCATCTGGGCAAACGTAATCGTAGGGAACAGGGGAGGTGGCGTGGTGGAGGTGAGCACAGAATGCCTCGGGAGCCCAGAGGAAGCTGTCCCGACAGTGAGAGTTGAGGGAGGCTTGTTGCACACACCTGAGCATCCCGGGGCAGAAGGGAGAGGAGGCGGGGCGCTCGAGGCAGAGGGAACAGCATCAGCAAAGGCGAAGAGGCACCTGCCGGCAGTTAGTTTGTGGCTTGTGAAATATAAAATGGGAGGTGAGGAGCAGCAAAGAGTGCCTCGGGTTCCATTTGGGGGTAAGTTTGTGGCGTAAGTGTGCTCCTTGTCATTGACTTGGCCAACCCGGTGTCCTGTGCTCTGGAGCACCGAAGAGCAGCAGAAGGCTTGGCCTGTCTTCAGGAGTTGGCGGTCCCGTCCCAGAGAGGAGGCCGTTTTGACCGCAGAGGGTGTGCGGTGGCATCAGAAGGCTCTGATGAGTAGAGGGGGTGGGGGGGGCCATCCTCGGAGTGTGGTACCTGGCCCCCCGTGCCAGGCGCTGTCTGTGCCCACTCTGCTGTCACCGTTATCCCACTGAATGCCCACAGTGACCTTCTGCAGTGGATTTCTGTCCCCTCCCCCTGACTACGAAGGCCATGTAGGCCCAGAGGGGTGGCGTCCCTGCCCCTGAGCCCAGCGTCAGGGACGGAGCCCGAGTTCTTTCCGCTGCTTTGCCACACAGGGTCTCTTGTTGGTCTCAGTGGCCCTCGGCAGCCCTTCATCTACATGGGCTTTCTTTTCCTCTTGTGACCCAGATGGGTGGGAGCTGCCTGTGGCTGAGGGCCCCTTTTCCATGCTCTTCCGAGAGTAGAACTCAAAGAGGAACACCAATGACCTTTGTCTTCCCAAACCCGGGAGTACTTAGTAAGAGTTCGGAGAGGTGCCTCTACCCAGCTTCCGATGTCTAAAGACTTTCTGAGTATCTCATCTTTTGCTGAAAACATTTCTGGTCAGGCTTTCCGGCTTAAATTTATGTCTTCTCTGTTTTCTCGCGGGTTCATTCATTTGTCGAGTATTTTTGGAGAGCCCTACTGTCGGTGCCGGCGACAGGCGCAGAGCCCTGCCCTGGCCGGTCACATGCAGCAGCGCATGCGATCCGTTAGTCGGCATGCGGTATGCTGGTGTACCAAGTGCCGTGGAGGGGGCCAAGAGCTGGCTCAGGGCTGTAGCACAACAGCGTCCTTGGAGGCCTTGCCGCAAGAAGCAGGGCTCGGGGCAGGCTTCTCGGCAAAGGTGCCATCTGAAGACAGGCTTGCGGGTGAGAAAGCGAGCCAAGCAGCTGTCGGAGAGGGAGAGCGGCACAGTGACAGGTGCCCGGCCTGCCCACGGCCGTGTCCTCGTCGGGTTTCCTTCCCTCCGTTCTCCGTCGGCCAGAATTGAATCCGTGCATCGAGCAGAGGTTATTTAAGCCAAGCATGGTCATCTTTGCTGTGCAACCTAGAGGCTGGAGACAGTGGACTGGAATGATGTCCTAAGATAATGCAGGTTCATTGAGTGTGTATTCAGTGTAGCAAAGAACAGGACAGAGAAGTCTCTGCCTTTGGAATTGACTTTCAAGGGCAGGAAGCAGAAAAATTCCTAAAACTATAGCAGAAACTGGCGTGACTTTAACAGTGCTTTCAGCCCGAGGTGGGGGCGGGGGAGGTGGAGGATGGTGGGCCAGATAATCCCGGACCTGCGCTCGTCCGGGTGGAGCCTTTTCTTCAGGCCAGCAGACATTGAGCATCCTGCTTTGTGTAGGCCCTGTGCCCGGAGGCGCACGGGTAAATAAGACATGGGTGCTGCTCGTAAGGAGCTTCCTGCCTCTCTGCTCCAGTCTCGTCTAGCCTGCTCTCTGTTTGTGCTGACGCCTCCAGCCTGCTCTCCCGGCCCTTTCCCACCCTCCGAGATGAGTTCTCTCTCCCTCCCTTTCTTACCCTTGATGGTCTCGGGACAGGGTCACAGGAATAAACACTGATTGCCCCCAACAGCCTGGGACGTTTTCTTTTGCAGGTAGACACGTGCCGCCTCCGAATCCTCTGCCTTCAGTGGTGCCTTGGGGATGGGGGCAGCTGCTCTGTCCAGGGAGCCTTCTTGCTCCTCCCACACAGCACTAAGTTGTCATCCCACAGAGTAGGTGCGCCTTGCAGAGCAGGCAAGGCCTTTCTGGAAAGATCTAGGGGTTCTGGGAATTATGTGCCAGATGCAGTTAATTTCCTTGAACTAGCTGTAGACCTTGGCTGTTGTGGCTTCGTTTGCATGAAGTCAGCGGGGTGCTGACTACTGTCCTTGGGAGTAAGCTGGGGGAGAGCGCAGTGAAGGTGAACTGGCCACTCTGGGTACCCAGTACCGTTTTCCTTCAGTGTCTAATTTGAGAGTATTTCTTTTTACAAAATTATGTTAAGTGAAAAATGAAGGTTGGAGGTGTTTCCCATTAGTTAAATAATAAAAAACACATTATTGAATCAAAAAGTCTTTGACCCATAAGACAATTTACATGTAAGAGAAGAACAAAGTCCCATCAGAGGATTGAAGGTCGTTGGTTGCCAAGACTGCTCAGGCTTTAAGCTTGAACACACGGTGAAATGTCTTCTGAAGCAGTAGGCACATGCAGTGTCCACAGGCCTTATTTGGATTGAGTCCCAACGTCCTCTGGTTCTCAGCAAAGCACATAGTTGAGTTAAAAAGACACATAGGTTGGTAACTCTGCCTACACAGTTTCCTTCGTCCCATACTGTCGTCTTTGACTCCCTCCTGCCCGAGTGTGTAAAGGTGAAGAGGGTCCTCTCTCTTCCCTGGAGTGTCTCACACCAGTGGAGACTTAGGGCCACCCCGTCATTTTTCTGCACTTCCCAAATCTAGAAATTTGCCTTGCCTGGGGATATTCATTGGGGATATTTTGCCTTGTAAGGGTTTTATTGGGT
This sequence comes from Neomonachus schauinslandi, assembly GCF_002201575.2. NCBI lineage: Eukaryota > Metazoa > Chordata > Mammalia > Carnivora > Phocidae > Neomonachus > Neomonachus schauinslandi. The sequence continues at coordinate 199,473,653 of NC_058404.1, forward strand.
TTTTTAAAAAGATCTTCACTCCACTTCCAATATAAGTCCTTCTTAAAAGCTTCCTTTATATGTTATGAACACTTTGGCTTTTTTTTTTTTTTTTTTTTAAGATATTTATTTGAGGGGTGCCTGGGTGGCTCAGTCGTTAAGCGTCTGCCTTCGGCTCAGGTCATGATCCCAGGGTCCTGGGATCGAGCCCCGCATCGGGCTCTCTGCTCAGCGGGAAGCCTGTCTTTCCCTCTCCTACTCCCACTAATTCTGTTCCCTCTCTCGCTGTGTCTCTCTCTGTCAAATAAAAAAAAAAAAAGATATTTATTTGAGAGAGTGAGAGAGAGCACGAGAGCGGAGTAGGGGCAGAGGGATAAGCCAGACTTCCCGACGAGCAGGGATCCCCATGTGGAGCTCAGTCCTGGGACTCCAGGATCGAGACCTGAGCCACCCAGGCACCCCAACACTTTAGCTTTTTAAATTCACCTCATTGGGGTGTCTGGCTGGCTTAGTCAGTGGAGCGTGTGACTCTTGATCTCAGGGTCGTGAGTTTGAGCCCCACATTGGGTGTAGAGATTACTTAAAAATAGTATCTAAAAAAAAAATTAATAAATTCACCTCGTCTAGAACAGTATTAAAAACAAAAGTCATCAATTTAAAAAATTCTGGATTTGTAGTTCCTAGTTAATAATGTTTCAATTTTCTCCTTTATCCTGACAGTTTGTAAACTTTTTCTGTTATTTGTTTAACCTAAACAGTTTCCCGTATTGAACACTGATGTTCAAGGAATGAATAGGAGTCAAGAAAAGCAGACCTGGTGGGAAAAAGCCTTGTACTCTCCTCTCTTTCCTGCATCAGAGTGTGAAGGTAAGGAGCCCTGTGTTAGGTCATTGGTTCATCCACTCATTCGGATTTCTAATTCATTAAGAGCAGTACATTCTTTCCCTATGAATAGCAGTCTGAAAAGCACTTACCAAGAGGCTTTTGTGTAGCCAGCATTTGTCAGGCACTGGGGACACAGAGATGAGTGAGAACTGGGGCCCACCCTTAGCCTGATGTGGGGAAAGGCATGGAAATACACAAAGGCAGGACCGACCTTTGCCAAAACCTGTTCAGGATCGCAGTGAATCGTGAGGGGAGTGGGGGGTGGGGGTAATCACCCGGGTTGGGGGAATTTCAGGAAGCCGCCCGGGCGGGAAGGGCAGACCCTGTGAAAGGAACAGCTTGCATGGGGGTAAGATGGACTCTGGCAAGTGGGCCCAGCTGGGTTGTAGCTGAGGCCAGGAAGGCGGATTGAGGAAGGCCATTGAGAAGATGGCAGATTGGAGGGTGTCAGGTCCGGTGTGTGTTTTAGAAGAGTTCTAGAAGCAGAGTGGAGAAGGGGTTTAGCAGCTGGGGTTCTGGGCCCCCGCCACGGCTGTCTGGGAGGCCCAGGGCCAAGGCCTGGCCTCAGGACCTGCAGGGGGAGTAAGGGAGAGAGCAGCACGGAGAGGTCTTGTCGAGGATGCCGGCTCCTCGGGGAGTGACTCTCTGTGAGGCGTGGGCAGCAGGAGGGCTTTGGGGGGGTTCCGGCAGGGGGCAGACAGAACAGTAGCACATTGGGTGAAGGTGATTTGGGTCTGTGAGCCTTCCGGGAGGACATGCTCAGCAGCTGTAAAAACTCTCGAAGTCTGGGGAGGAGTCAGGGCTGCGGGGGGCGTGCTGCCAGCTCCCCGGCTGCCCTGGGCTGTGGCATCGACAGTCTCTGCCGCTGGAGCTGGAAGGGGCACGTACGCCGTTGGTTAGTATTCACACGTTCATGGGTCTGGCGTGTCTCCCGGTTCGTCTGTAATGAACGTGGAGCCTTGCCGCTCGCTGCCCACCGAGCCTGGCGCGCTCCGGTGCTCGGGTGCTCGGGACGCTGGCGCCCACCTCCCTCCGCAGCCCAGCCTTCCCCCACTGGGGGGACGGCGGGGCTGTTTGCTTCTCTCTGTGCTCTGAGCCCCAAGACGCCTTCCCCAGAGCCTGCCTTCCTCTTTCCCAGAGGTTCACTGGGTCAGAAAGAGAGCGTAGAGCGGAGTCTTCGTTTTTAGCATCTTTGTTTATTTAACCGCATTTATTAAAGACCTGTCATTCTACCATTAGCTAATATCTGGGTTGCCTTTTATGGTTTACAAAGTGCTCCCAATCTTTCCTTTTACATGGGCCGCACCATAGCCTTGTGAGATGTCAGCCTTAGTTTTCAGATGAGGAAGCTCTAAGACTCAGGTTTGACAGTTTGTCCAGAATCCTTCATTAGCCGTCAAGTTCAGGTTTGCATCCAGACTGTCTTCCTGTGGCCAGAAGCTTTGCGCTCTACAGTGGCTATCTGCACTCAGTGCCCAGGGAGGCGCCAGGGTGAGGGGAGCACAAATCTGGCCTTGACGTAGATCCATTCTGTGCACCCGGTGAGTGTCCAGTCACTGATGAGTTAACTGGAATACAAGTAAGGGGGGTCCGAGGGCCCCAGAGTAGTGCCCCAGAGTAGTGCCGCCAGAGGGAGAGAGAAGAGGGAGGGAGGGAGGGAGGGGGAGGGGGAGAGAGGGAAGGAGAGAGAGGGAGAGAGGGAGGGAGGGGGAGGGGGGAAGAGAGGGAAGGAGAGAGAGAGAGAGAGAGAGAGGGATGTGGCAGCAGGGAGCACCTGGGGTCAGGAAGACCAATCCCTGTGAAGGTTTAGTCTAGTTTTCTTTTTTTTTTTTTTAAGGTTTTATTTATTTATTTGACAGAGAGAGACACAGCGAGAGAGGGAACGCAAGCAGGGGGAGTGGGAGAGGGAGAAGCAGGCTCCCCACGGAGCAGGGAGCCCGATGCGGGGCTCGATCCCAGGACCCTGGGATCATGACCTGAGCTGAAGGTAGATGCTTAATGACTGAGCCACCCAGGCGCCCCAAAGATTTTATTCTTTTTTTTTTTTTAAGATTTTATTCTTAAGTAATCTCTACACCCAATGTGGGGCTCAAACTCACAACCCCAAGATCAAGAGTTGCATGCATTACCGACTGAGCCAGGCAGGCAGCCCTAGTCTAGTTTTCTATCATTAGTTAGTAAGGAGTCAGTCCCAACCCTTAGCTCTGGGTCCTGGGTTTCTGTACAATCCCGGGTTGGTGCTGTAAGGGATGGTTAGTGCACGGTGCTTTTTTTATTGTGAAGTGGCAAATAGAGAAACTCTCAGTGGGTAGATAACGGTAACCAGGCTTTGGAGTGACCTTCAACTCACAACTGTGCATTAAATCCCTGCAGTTGCCTTGTGATGGTGACGTGACGAGCCTCACTCTCTCAGCCTGTGGGGGTGGGGACGTGCAGTCTCAGGAGCAGGTTGGCCAGGAAAACGAGTAGCCTCTTGCCTTCTCAGCAGGAGTGACTGGAGCCTCTTGTCTCCCCCGCTGAAACTCCCAGTGGCTCCCAGTGGCTGGTGGTTAATAACAAGAGTCAGGGACTGACCTGGAAGCTTTTGGCCTCCTGGGAAGGAGGAGGGCCGTCCCTTTTTACAGTGAGGCAGGAGATGGAGGCTCGAGTGAGGCGGCTTGTCCCTGCGCCCTGCAGCGGGGCGGGGGGGGCGGGGGCCATCTGGCCTGGAAGCCCCGGCCCTGCACTCTGCCACCTGCCGGCCTTGCTCTGCCTTCACAGACCCGTGCCTGCCTTGTGCCAGGCCCTGGGAACTCCCACTGAGCCGATGTCCTGGCACAAGCGGAGGGAGTGAGGACGCCAATCCTGTGCCAGCGGGCTGCCTGTAGTGGGAGGTGCCAGGCAGCAGCCCGGGCCGGTGCGGGAGCAGGATGCATCTGCTGTGCCCCAGTGTGCCCGACTAAGGGGAACGGTACGAGAGAGCGGTGGGGACAAGGTCGGCCGGAAGCCAGCAGCCGGAGCGCGAGGGCCTTGCACGCTCCATGCCACGACGGGTCTGTCCTGAGTGGCGGTCTCCAAGCTCACGCACTGGATTCTGGACATTTGGGAGGCTCATTGTGAGTGTGTGGGTGGTGTTTTAGTTTTATGGAGAAAGCCCTGCAGGGAAAGCGTATAGATAACAGTTAGGGGCTCGGGAGACAAAATGGAGCTGGAGTCCAGGGCCTCTGTTGCCAGCTGGTAGACCTGGGGCAGTGACCAGACCTTCTGTGTCTCCATTGTCTGTATTTGTAAAAAGAGGCTAAAGATAATACTTCCCTGAGGGGGTACTTGTGACGAGTAACTTGCATAGCATAGGCCTGGTACATGGTCCTAACCTGGAACACGGGAGCTGTCCATGGGCGGATCACGAAGAACGTGGTCTGCAGTCAGCACTCCCTTTTCCTAATGCCTGTGGTGTCCCGAACCTCTGTACATACAGAATCCCGAAAGCAAGGCAGGAAAGTGCCGTAGTCCGGAGGAGGGCTGGATCCGGCTCCACCCCTAGTCCAGGAGATAGTTACCTCCCCGACGGTAGCTAGCTGGCGGGGCGCGCGGAGCCTGTGAGAGCTTGATCAGGCGAGCCGAGGCAAGGATGGCCACCCCGAGGGGGTGAGCAAGCCGGGGACTTGGTTAGTAGCCAGCGTGCCAGTGCTGTTCCTGAGGCTGCCCGCACGTCATCTCTTTAAACTTGCACGGGGACCCCATGAGGGCAGATGGTCACCCTGTTTTAGAGATGAGGGAGCTGGGGCTCAAAGAGGGTCGGTCATCTGCCGAGTTACGTCACAGATGAGTGTCAACCAGGGATCCACTCATGTCTGTGTAGTCCCAGAGCCCGGGTTATTTTCATGAACCTGAGCTGGTAACTTCGAGGTCCTGAGGCAGGCAGAGAGGGCTAAAGATCATGGAGAACATGATGTGGCCAGCACCTGATGGTAGGAGGGCACAGCGGTCACTGAGCGTCGGTCCTATCCTCTCCGGTGTCACGCATGGGTAGCATGTCATCTCATTGAACACCTCGTGGTAACTGGACCGCAGGCAACAGGAAACAGATGCTCAGTTGGGGCATTACAGGACTTGCACACAGTGATTTAAAGCCAGGGTCCATGTCGGGCCTACCGGCCGTCTCCTCTCTCACCGCTGTGTCTGCAGCTGCGTGGGGGGCTGGTCTGGATTAAGACTGGTGGGGGTCAGCCGTGGCTGTGCATCAGAATACCTAGGAGCTTTTCAGACCAGTTCAGTCAGGATCTCAGGTGGGGGCCTGGGCTCGCAGACTTGGCTTCAGTGAAGCTTCCAGGGCTGAGAACCTTTGCACTAAATGATTTATTTGATTCCTTCTAATTCCAGCTTCCAGTTCCATCCCCTTCTGTGGGCCACTACTCAAACCACTAGCCTCCTTTCTCTTCCCTGTTCTGCAGATACAGGAAAGATGTACTTTAGTGCGGTGTTGACTTGGGAGGGAACAAATGAGGTGGTTACCCTGTTTTGTCTTCCCCACTGCACTTCCCCCGTCTGCAGTCCCTCTGTTTAGTTGTTAGATGAACACACACACGGTGCATCGTCTGTCTCCCTCCGTACGCTCTTGAGAGCTTGGGCCTGTGTTCCGAGGGCTTACCCCACTACAGGTGTGAATATGTGTTTGTTGAATGAATGTCTCGTGCTGGGATCACAGGCATGTCTGGGTTATGCCAGCCTATTTTTTAAAAACTCGATGAACAGTGTATTAGAATTTTTAAATTGGCGTAGCATTTTGCTTGTGCGTACTGGCTTGGCTGGTGGTGCCCATGTCTGCTTTTAGTGAGTACTTAAATTCTCCAGAGGGTTGGTACACCTGACTGGTCTGACTTCAGCAAAAAAGGAAACAAAAATGTCTGTTTCATAACTGTGTCTTAATGAAATTTCCCCCCCTTTCCCTCTTTTCCCTTCTCCATTCAAAATGATTAAGAATGTTATACAAATGCCAAGGGAGAGAATGGTATAGAAGAGTGTCCAGATGGTAAAGACATACCCAGTAACGAAGAGCGTCTGTTAGATTTTAATAGGGTAAGTGGACTGTCCTCCTCCTTACTAACTTACTAACGGCCACACCCCCTTGCCCCTCAGTCTGGAGCCTGGGAGCCCTGGGAGCTCCCCTCACCTGCCTTCCCAGGTCAACCAGCTCCATGGCCCTCAGCCCCCGCCTGCATCACCTCCCACCCCATCCGCTGACTACCAAGGCTTCCCACGCCCCCGCCCTCACTCCCCCCCTCCCCCGTCCTTCCCAGTGCTGCCACAGGGAATCTCTGCATACCAGTTGGACCTTGTCACTCCCTCAGAAGCCCCTGGGTGGGCACCACCAGGGAGCCCTCCGGGTGCTCTCTGCGGACGGACCCCTCCTGTCCTGTGCCCTCACCACGCCCAGTGTGGCACTCTGGTCTCAGCCTTGGCCCCAGGCTGCTTTCGGTTTCTGTACCACCGCCTCCCCACCAGGCCATTGAGCTCCCATTAGGCAGGCAGGCGGCTGAATCGAAGGAAACATGTCTCTCTTCTCTGTGTCAGCTCAGGTCCTCTGAGGACTTTTCCCCCAAAGCACCCTAGGGTGTTGGCACCCACGGTCCTGTCTTTCCCACCCCGGTGAATGGTACCCTGCAGCATACCCCGCTGCCGCAGCCACGCCTGGGAGCCGCTCTCTGGCCCCTGGCCGCCCCGCCTGTCAGCCGTCGCCCTCCTCCCTCCTCCCGTCTCCTGCACCCTGTCCAGGCTGAGCACCCGCTCGCCGGTCCTCACAACCCCTGACGGGCGCCGTCACTGTGCCATCCTGCACAGACTCGGGACCTCCTGTCTGAGGCCGTGCAGCCACAGTGCTAAGTGCAGACCTGAGCCGTGAGCCTCAGCTGGGACTTGGCAACTCCCGCTCTTAACCATAGTGGCCTTCCGTCACTGCGCCTTGCCCAGAAAGGCCCTGTGGGCTCTGCCGTCACGTGCCTCCGGCCCCACATCCTCTCTTCTCCCCTCCGTCCTTGTGGCTGTCTTCTGCTTCTGCCTCAGGGGTCCCAACCAGGGATGGTGCTGCCATTTGGAAATGGGGGGTGTTGGTACTATTACTGGGGGTGCTGGGTACTCTGAGGATGGGGGTGTTCCTAGTTTCTGTGATGGGGGTGTTGCAGGTTCCTGTGACTAGGGGGGCGGGGGCGCTGCTAGTTACTGTGACTGGGGGGTGCTGGTTACTGTTGGGTGGGGGTTTTGCTAGTTACTGTGACTGGGGGCGTGCTGGTTACTCTGGGGGGTGGGGACATTGCTCCTTATTGTGACTTGGGGAGGTGGGGGGATGTCGCTGGTTACTATAATTGGCCAGTGGGGGTGGCATGTTTCTGGTCACTGTGAGGGAAGGGGGCTTTGCTAATCACTTCAAGGGTAGGGGGAGCATTACTAGTTGCTATGGAGGGGGGAGAGTGGTGTTGCTAATTACTCTGGGTTTGGGGAGCATTGGTAGTTACTGTGACTAGGGAGGGGCTGCCATTTGCATTCAGTGTCCTGGGGGACAGAGATGCTGACCATCTGGTGTGTGGGGGACAATCCCACACAGTAAAGAGTTTTTAGAACTCCAGTTCTGAAGCCCGGCCCCCAGGCTCCCAGGCAAGCTCTTGGCTGTACCTCGCACAAGGCTTGCTTCTCAGCCTTCAGGTGAGGACACTTCTCAGAACTCCCTTCCCTGTCACAGATGTCTGGCGTGTGTGTGTCCTGTCTGCGCCACATCACCTGGTTTACACCGCAGCGTGCAGTTGTGTTGGTTGGTCGGCTTGCTATGGGCTCTCCTGGAAGGCGAGCCCGGGGAGGACACGGCCGTGCTGACCTCCCTGGGGTTCCCGGTGCTCAGCCCAGCCCCCAGCTGTGGCCAGGCCTTAGACATTGGTTTTGTGCAGCCTTCACACGTGGAACGTTTTGTCCCAGGGACTGAACACACAGAATTAGGATTTGGGACCCTTTATGGATCATGGAGGAGAGGTGGTTGGGTTTGCTTTGAAGCAGTGCAACTCTGAATTCATATTCTTTAGCTCTGCCAAGAAAGCCAGCGATTTGCCGTGTGACCTCTGTATATCAAGAGTGTTTCATGTAGCCCTTTTGGAAAAAAGTCTGGCTTTTGATCTGTTGAAAACTGTTCCTTTAATCCCAGGTGTCTTCTGTTTATGAAGCAAGGTGTGCCGGAGAGAGAGATGCCGGAGCAGAATCCAGTGGCTTCCGCAGAAAGATCTACTCCAGCGCCGGCTCCGGCTCGGAGGGCTCTGGCTCGGAGGGCGGAGGCGAGTGGGCGGACCCTGGCGAAGAAGAGCTCTTTTCTCGAACTCATCTCTAATCCTGCAGAGTAGTACAGATTATTTTTTGAGAGTGATATGTGATGGCAAATTACCCTTTTGTGAGGCCTGTTAATCTAAAGCAACAACTTAGGTTTCTTCTTCAATTAACTGATTCAGATCAGCAATTATCTTTCTCTTCTTGCTTATTTTAGAGTTGAGGACAGCTATCCTGTTGAAGATTTTTTGTTTTCCAAGCTGTTGAATTCTTGGCTATTTGAAATAGACTAGATTGTGTTGTCCAATCAAGAATGGGTGTGCATGTGCTTGTCTAGAAGCATCCCTGCTTTCCGCATCTTGACTGCAGTTGCTGTCTGTCCTTCCAGCTGCAGCCCGGTCTCTGTCACCTTAGCTCCGCGGTGTCCGCAACCACTTCTGCTCTCCAGAGACTTGAGCTTTGGAACCTTTAGGCTTTGTTCTCTAAGAACTGGGATATAAATACTTACCCCTGCAATGGATCGGGGCCTTTCTCAAGGCAAGAGGGAAGCATGGGTGACTCATCCACGGTCTTCATTCAGTCAGATCTCATGTACATTTGATGTAGGAACCACAAGGGTGTGCTTTTAGAGACTTAAAAAATACTGTGTTTTCTCTCTTAGGATTCTCCCCCCCCCCCCCCTCGAGTATCATGGAAGACACTGTGGTTTGTGATTTTCTTGCTAACTGGAGGAGCCAAGGCTTTTGGGGTGTGGGCTAGCAGAGGAGGCCGAGTGGGGCAAGAGCGTACCCCCAGCCTGTTCTTACGTTGCGGTTACTTTTACGCCAAAACACCCCTTCAGGGTTACTCATGGTGAGGGTCTTAGTTGCAAATTATGATTTTCTGGTGACCTCCATTGAATCGAAGCCTCCAGAACTCAAAATTATAAACGTTTGACATGCAGTAAAGGCCACCTCGTCACCCCGAAGCAGCCCTGGCTGCAACAGCTAGCTGCTGTCATGACCGTGATTCGGTCGAGCTTAGATCACATTTTGTGTTGGAGACAATGTTCTGGGCAAGTTCTGTGTGGTGGGCTGGGGGCGGGCAGAGACGTCCTTTCTCCCAGACCTTTGTGATGGCTTCATGGGACTCGCTTCCCGCTTCCCGCTTCCCGTGGGGGCCCAGCCGTCAGTCTGTCTCCTACAATTCCTGTCCGCTCAGGATGGCCGCCGCCTCGGGTTTTCACACCAGCGGGCAGCAGGTGGAGCTGCAAGGAGCGGTGTTTGTGAAACCAAATTGTTTTCCTATTCTTAAAAACAAACAAAAAAACAAAACCTAATGTGTAAAATCAGTTTAGCGTGTCTGTAACACCAGGAACGGCAGAGAAGTCTGACGTGGACGAGACAGCTTCACCACGAATCGTGGCAGGTAGTACATACCATGTCCAGTTCACTAGCTGGAGGCTGGAGTGGCTGAGAAAGCCCTGGTTTGCTTCGAGCCCCAGGTGTGGTTGCCTGTCTCGTAACTGAGAACACAGACAACTCCAAGGCTGGGGAGTCACCCCGGGTTGTGTGTGTCCTCCCTATGAGAAACCTGGTGGACGGTCGGCTTGGATCTCACCACATGTCAGGGTTTGTTCTTACACAGCACATCTTAAGACACTTTAAAGTGTGTGTGTGTGTGCATGTGTGCGTGTGCGGGTGTATGTATGTGTGTGCAAGGTTTATGTTGCTGTTATTTATTTACAGACTTTATAAGGTTTTATGTATTTTTCTTTCTTCCGGAGCTTCCTAAAAAGTGATTAGCATCTGCACTGAAATATAATTTAACAGCAAAGGCAAAAAAGAATTGGAAGTTGTAAATTCCTAAAATCACTACAGTGACGATCCTTCTAGAAATCGTTGCTTATGTAGCAGAGACCAAATAAATATATTTCAGATACAACCTTTAGCTCAGTTGATTTTGGACAGCTGCTTTTTATCAAGACAGGGCTCCAGGTGGCAGAGGCACCGACTTCCTCCCGCACTGGCAGGAAGACGGTGCACCTTCCACGGGGGAAAGGGGATGGATTATAAATGGGCAAGGGGATTAACAGATTATGTATTTATTTGTTTTCATAGCTAAGTGGCTGAAGCCCGGAGGCTTTCAGCAACAGAGTTGAAAGTGTGGTTTTTAGTTTTGTGAATGGATGATCACAAAGAAAAAGCATTTTTTAAAAAGTTGGCAAAACGCTGAAACGCCCTGTGGTATGAAGCGCATTGCGTATCCGTAGCACTGAAGTATCCGTTTTCCATTCCTGGGCTGAGATTTTTTTCCCCGTGGTTGTATTGTTCTGATTTCACGTACACCAGAGTAACTGATTTTTTGTTTTCTTGTGGAGTTAACACCAAATAAAAATTTTGAAAAACAGTTGGTTGTCTTTGTTTATCATAGCAAAGAATCTTTTGTAACGAGCCCCAGCCTTGTCTTAATGACCTGCGTCAGGAGAAGATAGAAAGTGCCCAGGTCACATCATTCCAGATGAAGGGGATTTAGCTCTTACAGGCATTGCTCAAGATGCTGGCATTCTGCTTTGCTGGAAAAGGAGGACGGGCCCTGCTGATAAACGAGTCGCTCCCCTCCCCAACCCCAGCTCCTACCTGAATCCTGCAAAGAACACAGCATTTTTGTCCGTAGGTATAGACAAAACTTCCATCTTTTTGTTATGGAAAAAAAAATTTATTAACAGGATCAGTGTTCATTGTAGAAAAAGAAATCCGTGTGTTTTTAAAATATAAGGGAAAACTGGGGTGCCTGGGTGGCTCAGTTGTGGAGCGTCTGCCTTCGGCTGAGGTCATGATCCCAGGGTCCTGGGATCGAGCCCCGCATGGGGCTCCCTGCTCAGCGGGAAGCCTGCTTCTCCCTCTCCCACTCCCCCTGCTTGTGTTCCCTCTCTCGCTGTCTCTCTCTCTGTCAAATAAATAAAATCTTAAAAATATATATATATATATATATATATATATATATATATATATATATAAGGGAAAACTCCTCTGCGCTGCCGCGGCCGCTGGAGCTGGGCTGCTCCCGTTCGTGCCCAGCGCCTTCTAGACGTCTAGCTGAGCGTCTGTATGCCTAGAGCGCGCGCTGTGGCGGGGCCGTGCTCTCCCTGCTCTTCGGGACCTCAGAACACGGCCTCCCGCGGACGTCTCCTCGTGACTATAGGCATACCTCAGTGTTTTGTTTGTTTGTTTTGCCTCTGTTGGAAGCGGACTTCCTTTCTCTCCCCATCTGTAAGCTGATCCTCAGCTTGGGTTATGTCAGGCAACTACTTTCTCCAGTTGGCATTTGTCTTTCATCTGGGGCTGAGGACAAGTGGATTCTATACAGAAGCATTTCAGTGTTGTTTTTATCCTTTTTTTTTTTTTTTTAATGGTTTCTGGGATGTGTGTGCATGTTTTTAAATGCTTTCTTCACCTTGAAAGAGTATAAAGATATACTTCCGTGTTTTTCTAGAACCCATATACTTCATGTAGAGTACATTTTTCTTTCTTTCTTCTTTTTTTTAAGTAAGCTTTTTGCCCAGTGTGGGGCTCGAACTCATGGCCCTGAGATCAAGAGTCACATGCTCCTCCTACTGAGCCAGCCAGGCGCCCCTGTCGAGTTGGTCTTTGAAGCACGTAAATTATATACAAGGAGTGAGGCTTAAGGATTCAGCTTCCCTTTTTCCCGGCTAGTTGGCCAGCTGCCCCAACTTGGTGTGTGATCACGGCTGACTGCCTGCCTGTGGCCTGAGTCTTCCTGGGCACAGCGGCAGTGCCCGGTTGGACGGGGAGCTCCCCTCCCGGAACTGCCTGAGGCAGGACTGGAGGGTGTTCGTGCAGCAAGGTGGCCCCTTGTTCGGGTTCGATAGGTCGTCCACGGGTTCGATAGGTCGTCCACGGGAGGTGTGCCTTGGGGCCACCTTTGACTGTGGTCAGCCTACTTGCTTCGCCGGTGCCCACACTAGACTGTTGCTCTGTGCACACGGTCACCTGGAGATTCGGCTCTGTCCACAGGAATTGTGACATCACAGCTAAGTGCTTCTCAGCCCAAGGGGTATAAAGCCCTCTGTTTTTTAAAAAAAGATTTTATTTATTTTGGGGAGGGGCGAAGGCAGAGGGACAGAATCTCCAGCAGACTCCCCTCTGAGCGCAGAGCCCGACGTGGGGCTCCATGTCACACCCTGAGATTGTGACCTGAGCCGAAATCAAGAGTCAGACGCACAGCCCGCTGAGCCGCCCAGGCGCCCCTCAAGCCCTGTCTGTGAGCCGCTCGCTGCTCTGGTGGCTGTGTGTGCCCGGGGCCCGCACCTGCTCCGCTGTCCAGGAACGGGAAGGGATGCCCAGCCCCGGGTTTCTCTTGAGAGCAGCCGGCGGCTGGGTGGCATCACCGGCCGCACTTGCGAGCACAGAGGCCGGGAAAGGCGCTCCCGCTTGAGAGCCCGCCATTAGCCTTGCGTCACCGGTGTGGGGAAAGAGGATCGCCAGGGACAGTTGCCTCACTGGACTGAACTAGCAGTGACTGGCAGTGACCTCACCACCTAACACGTGGATGGTGTCCACCAGTCTGCTAGTAACAAGAACAGCAGGCATCCTTCCAGGCATCAGGTCGTGTTAACGGACAGCCCCATGAAGTAGGTGCATTTGCCCATTTTACAGGTGAGAAGACAGGCACCTCCCTGCGGTCTCGCACCTGCTTCGACGTGGGGCCAAGATTTGAAGTCCGTGTAAGCGGAGATCGTAACAGGACCTCCTGTAGGGTAGGTTTGTAAAGATAAAACAGCACAGCCAGAACACAGAGTCAGGGAGACGCGGTCCCGTCCTGGGGGTGTCCTGGGGGTGCGGCCAGGAAAGAAGCAAAGCCGGAAGTGCAAAGGAGAAGCTGCTTGCACTCCAGTCGGTAACTCAGAAGAAAATCACGTCCGCAGGCTGCCCCTTCCTTCCCTCTTCTCCCCCCGCACGGTGGGGGGTGGCAAAGGTGGGGGGGGTAGCAGAGCCTCAGGGTCAGGCCCTGCAGAGGCCAGTGCGGCTAGGTGCTGACCGTGGCCGTGTGGCTGCCCTGGCCTGCTCTCTCCCTGACAGGAGGTCACACTGTCCCCCATCAGACAGGAAACCAGCTGCCCTGGGCGGCTCCAGCTCCGGGTGGTGTCTGGGCCAGGGGGCAGTGGCTGGGGCCACGGCACAACCGGGTGTCCCCTCAGAGCCGAGTCTGGGGTAAGGGGGCAGGCACGTGGCCTGCTGCAGCTCAGTCAGACGCTGGGCCTGCCACTTGGTGTCACAGTCCAGGGGACCTCTCGGGGCCTGTCTGGGGAGGTGCGAGAGGCCCCTCCTTTTGGCCTGCCACCCAGCAGGCCCTGGCCTCCCCCGAACAACCCAGCCTGCAGTCACAGATGGGGACGACCGCCCTCAGCTTCCAGATGAGGGGGTTGGGTGGGCTGGTCCTCGGCCGTCCCCCAGCCCTGTGTGGGTGTGCATTTCAGGCAAGGCTGGTGACAGGCAGGTCGGGCTTCCTCCTCACCGGCCTGAGGACAAGCTCCAGAGCGCGCCTCGCCCTCCCCTCTGGCTTCTCTCCGCCCACACATGCTTCTCTCTGTCCCCACACGCCCCTGCATCCTGAGCCAGTCCTGGAGGCCAGCTCCGGCCCCCGAGGGGCTCCTGGTCTGACCCTGCTGCTCCCTCAGCTAGGGTACATTGACCGCGCGCCCACCATCCAGGGTCCTTCGCAGCCATCCGGGCTTGTCCATTGCCCCAGCTTGTGCCAAAGGCCCCAGGCTGAGTCCGCTACTGGCTCCTCACTCTCGGGTCTGGGGCCCACCTTCCCACCACTGTGGCTTCTACTCTGTCCTTCAGGCCCCCGGGCAGAGCCCCCACAGGAACTCGGGCCGCTGTGGGCCTGACCTGCTGGGAGAGGTTGTTGGCCCAGCCGGGCGGCGGCTTCGGGCACATTCTCCCTTTGCTGAAGAGAAAGCAGCATCGAAGGAGCCCCAGCCTGAGTGCCCTAAACCCCAGGCTCGAGCGACCTCAGGGCTCCCAGGGGTCACTGAGGACCTTGAGCAAGTCCTGCCCCCTTCTGGGCTTGACTCTGGCCCTTCTCACAGACCTGGGGCCCCAATTCCTGCTCGTCACAGATGTCAAACATGCTCACGGCCGCCTCCCACAAACCGCAAGCTGCAAGCCAGCGATAACGGACAGCCCAGCCCCGTGGCTCCCCAGCTAGGCCGCCTCACTCCAGCCCAGTGATCACAGACCTGGGAACTGCTCAGAGACATTAGGGACCCCCAGCTGACAGAACTCAGCGGTGGCAGACCTGGCCCTGAGCCCCGCGCTGCCCTGTGCTCATGCTGCCCCCTCCCCCACACCTGCACCTGTCTCGATGACCACCCTTGGGAGCTTGCATTTGCCTGGCAGCTCCCCCACCACATAAGGCCCTAGCCAGGGTGCTGGGCGAGCCTCTTTCCATGCAGTTGGGGGGCCCTGGGCTCCCCCTCCCCGCCTCTTTCACCCCCTACCTGTGCTTCCCCTTCCTGAGTGGGGGAGGAAGTGAGAGACCTGGACCTCTGGGTGACTTCCTCATGCTGAACCTGGGCCCCCCACTCACACATGCTTCCCCCAGACTTAATGCTGTCACGCGTGACGCCGTTACCTGGACGAGGCTGGCAAGCAGTGGAGCCTCATTGCCTACTGATCTGTGCCTTGAGCTTACTGAGTCCTCACAGTGGAAATGGCGACTGCAGGTTGGGGTCTTTTGGGGGCTAGGGTGTCTTGTTCATGTTGGCATGAAGCTGCTAATTAGGAGGAAAGGAGGTCTCTGGGCCTTGGTCATAAGCGGGGTTTGGAAACATTCATTCATTCAACAGATAGGTATCAAGATCCTACTATGTGCTAGGCCCTAACCCTGATGCTGGTAATAAATTATTGTTTTTCTAAATCAGTAAACCTCCCGCAGCCCTGGTTCTCTGGGAAGAAAGCTCTCATCACATCCTCTTCCATCTCTCCAGCCCACCTGAGCCACGGCCATTCTTGAGGGGTCTGAAGGGAGGCGTGAGGATGCCTCCAAGTCCAGGCAGCTCTTTACATCTGGAGACTCTTCCTTATCTTAACCCCCAAGTTTCCCTGCCTGGTGGCCGCTCAACCCCAACCAACTCACACACCACAGGAAGACCGCACGCTGGGGGTGGGGTGGGGTGAAGTGGGTGAGGCCCTGCTCTGCCCTGACCAGCTGAGCAGCCTTGCCAAGGTCAAGGGCATCTCTGGGCAGGGCACGGGGAGGAGGGAGGCATGACTATCGATTCCACACACTCAGGGGGCGTGGCCCTTCCTGCAGGACGAATGACACATTTCATCCCAGAGAGACTGCCGAGCTTCCGTCTCCACCCATCACTGCAGATGGGCTGCTGACAACAACGTGGTTTCCTCCGTGGCAGTGTCTGGCTTTCCGGCCTGGCTACAGAGCCCAGAAAGCTGGGCAAGCTGCTGCCTGGGCACAGCCTCCCTGGGCCTGGAAAACCGGATGGAGTGTGCAGTGGGGAGCCTCCACTTACCAGCCCGATGGAGGGAGGCCACGTGGCGCAGCTGGAGGAGCCCAGGGCTGGGTCCAGACTGCCTGGCTCTTCCGCCACGTGGCCTTCTGCAAGCCATTCATCCTCTTGAGCCTCAGTTTCCCCCTCTGTACAACTGGCAAAGCGAGACCGACCGCCAGGCTGAGCAGGAATAATGTACCTGTACGTATAGGGTGGTGGATAGGTGCTAATTCCCTCCGTAGTGGCCGCCCAAGTCAACTGGTCAGACCATCCCAGAATCTCTGGTTGGTTTGTCGGAGTCTGACCGGCAGCGTCCAGGTGGGTATGGCGGGGGTGGGCACCGTCATTCGGGAAGAGATGGAAATAGGGAGGTGGCGGGGGTCAGTTTGTGAGAGGCCTTGAATGGCTCTTGGGAAAGGCTCATCCTGGAGGTAGCAGGGAGCGTGGAGAGGTGTGAACGAGCACCATTTGTGTTGAGGGTACAACAGTGGTCTCTGAGGTTGGGCAGGGATGTCAGAATCAGCTGACGCCCAACACTCTTCTAGAACTTTTATAGCTTTTAAAAGAGGCTCACCACAGCCTTTCCTCCCTTCCCTACAGCTGGATGAGCTCCTTATACTCCTGTGAATGGGGCCCTGGGCAGGTGACCGTGCCTGGGTTTAGCCAGGTGCTGTTGCTGACCTCTGGGGTCTTATGCAAGCCACTTCCCTGCTCTGACCCGTCTCCTCGTCTGGAGAAAATCATTCAGAGATTATCCAGCCCGCCTCCAGCATAGCAGTGAGTTTGGCTGTTTCATCCTGGATGGAAAAGCCCTTTGTAAACTGTGTGTGAAGAAGCATTAAAGTCATAACTGCATTATGCTAAAAATAACAGGTCTCACCATTCTGCGGCCCTAATGATGCTATTAAGCCAGCAAGGTGACCTCACTCAAGGTGAGGCGAGCCATCCCCTCCTGATGGAACGTGTAGGAAGTACACATTTGGACCCTGGGAGTGACCCTGAGATGGGTCCCTGCCTCCATCCCCCACTCGGAGCTTCCTAAGGGACCCACTTCAGAGGACTTGGCAAAATTGCCCTTGGCTGAGAACCACTGCTTGAGTTTATCGGAAATGGAGGGCAGGGAGGATGAGCTCGATAAATACCACCACCAGGCTACAACCAGCCAAATCCACAAGGTGGAAAATTCTACAAGATAAGCAATCCGGTGTCACCACAAGTATATGGCACAGGAAAAACAAAGGAAGGGGGAACTCCTTCGATTAGAAGAGGCGTAAGACGTCTCTCTACCGAGCGCAGTTGTGGCCTTTGGAATTTGATTTGAACACGATAAAAAGACAGAAGGATAACGGGGAAAAACTTCGTGCTGGAGATGGGCATGGGACAAGCTGTGATGCGAGCTGCACTTGACACAGCGGTGTGAGCGGGGAGCAGCAGGATGCGGGCCCGCGCCCCTCCCCTGCTTGGTGTAGATTTGACATTTTCCATCATTAAAACTGTTCGAAAGATGAAAACCAGTAAGCCCAAAGTGGGAAACGTGAGGTTTTCGCTCAGCAGTGGAGCCTCATTCTGAAGGGCCCAGGTGGGGTCAGAAGGGCCCGAGGTGGCACAGCCCGGCCCCTTGCCCTCCGTTGGGAGCGGGCCCCCTGCTAGATGCAGACCCCGTGGACTGTGAGGCTCCCGCACCCCGTCTGCACTGGGAGGGGGCACCCACAGCACTCTCAAACGGTGCCGCTGCTTGGGGCGGGTATAAAATCGGTGTCCACACCCTTACACGGGTCACCCCAAGCCTTGCTGAGCTTCACTCCCCTGGGCCAGGCCGATGCGGTGGAGACAGAGGGGCCTCCCCACCCCTTCAGACCCGGGGCCTCCCACCAGCTGTGTTAAATGCACCGCCCCCATCATCACTCAGGTGTCATGAGTCCTGGCTCTGAGCCTGGGTCTCTTTCCTCACCGTATGTGGTCTCCCTGCGTAAGCCCCGGGAGGGGCTGGAGGGGGCCTCTTGTGCTTCTTCTATGTTTTCGGTTCAGACATCCACTTGGAGCCCTGATAGGGAGCTGAGGCAGGCTGGGTGGCCTCTGTGTCCCCCGGAATATGGCCCCGAGTCCATGTGCCCTGGAACCACCCACTCACCTCCTCAGAGTGATGCTGCATGTGCCCCCTCCTACGCGCACACCCTCACCTGCTCCTCTCTGATCCCACTCCAGCCCCCGTCTCTCCAGGGGCCACATCTCCCCAAGTCCTCCCAAGAGCCCAAGGATGTGGTGATCGAGGGCATCTCCATTTTACAAGTGAACTAAGGCTCAGAGGGGTGTGAGTCGTGTGGGTGGGGCCTCCCCCCCAGGGACAGGAGGTGAATCCACCATATGGTACAGCGGCCCAGAGCAGGGCTCTGGAGCTAGAGGGCCTGGGTTCACATCCTGCCTGTGTACTTAGCTGCTGTGGGGCCTTGGGCTGGAAGGTCCCCCTGTCTGAGCCTCAGTTTCCCCTCTGCGACACGGGCAGGTGCCAGGATGAAGGGAGTGGACGCATCCACGTTGCAGGAGGCGGTAAGGCTTTGCTGTTTGCCCTCCTCGGGGTGGGTCCCGGGCTGCCTGCTAGGGACCCGAGGACTGTACGGAGACCCGACAAGGCAAAAGGGTATCTGGGAGGGTGGCCTGGGCATCAACACGGGCATAATCGGGTGGGGATGGTGTGGGTCTGGCAGCGCCTGGGGTAATGTTGGGAGCCCCTGGCTGGAGGGAGCAGGAATCCAGGCAAGAAGGGCGTCTGGGAGTTCCGGGTAGCGGGCAGAGCAGGGGCAAAGGCTCATTTGCGAGGACAACCCCAGGTAGTTCTGTGAACCTGGACAGACCTCAGGCGCAGTGACAGAGCCTCACGTGTGGCCAGGAGGGGTGCCCCGCAGAGATCATCGCGTGTGGGAAGGAGCTGCCCCTCCCGCCCTCCCCTGCCCTCCTTCCCACAGCTTCTAAACCGGGCTTTGCTTTCTGAGGGTGACAGCAGCAGGCAACTGGATGATCCTTTAAAAAACACGGCTATTTGGAACATTCCGCTGTGGTGTGCATGCCGGGGGTGGGGGGTGGGGAGGTGGGGTGGGGGTGGCCTGCCCCCAGGCACTGTTTCCTTTATATCTAGAACCTTTAAGGCCTCCAGCCCCTCTTAAGATTCAGTAAGCCTGAGGGGCGCCTGTGTGGCTCAGTCATTAAGCATCTACCTTTGGCTCAGGTCATGACCCCCGGGTCCTGGGATCGAGCCCCACATCAGGCTCCCTGCTCCGGGGGAAGCCTGCTTCTCCCTCTCCCACTCCCCCTGCTTGTGTTCCCTCTCTCACTGTGTCTCTCTGTCAAATAAATAAATAGAATCTTTAAAAAAAAAGAAAACATTCAGTAAGCCCGAGGCCACAGGGGGTCCGCTGGGTCTCCCTCCCCCCCACCCCCCGCCGCCTCTGGCAAGGCCACGCATTCCCTAATTCAGAGGGTCTGTTGGTTTCATTGTAACTCACTTTGTCCAGCCAATTACTTGGGATGCTCTGGGAATGAGTGACTTGATTCTGGGCCAGATCCACCTGGGTTCAAGCATGCCCAGTGAAACAGGGCAACAGTAGTGCATTGTAGGGTCACTAGGGGGCCTAGAGACGCTGTGACAGAGGGTGGGCCGCAGAGACCGCCGCCACGCGGCTCTGTCGTGCTGCCTGGCTGTGCACGGATCCCTACCTCTTGGAGCCCGAGCACGGATCGTTGCTTGCTTTTTAAGGGCTTTGGTAAGAAGGGGCCCCGGGCACGGAGCCCTCATCGGACGGTTTACCGAAGTCTGCCGGTTACCCCTCAGTGAGCATCTTAGCCCATCTGCGTTATAAATAGAGCATATCCTTGTCATGGGGAAATCTAAGTTTCAAAAATATATAGGGACAGAATCAAGCGTGTGTTCCGAGACTCATTTCAGTGTTACTTCTTCCTGTTCATGCCTGTGGATGATGCGTATTCCATTTTCTTTGCTTATACTTTACCTAAAATTCAGTTATCACTCTTACAACTTAAGCTTTTCTTCTGTGCTATAATAAACACTTTAATGGTTGCCTATGAGTCTCTCTGTTTAATCTCCCCTATGATCAGACATGTACGTTATGTCCATTTCACTATTGCAAATAACACCGGTGAACATCTTTTTACAATAGTCTTTGCCTGAAATTTGGGGTAACTTTCTAAGGCTAGCTCCTTTCAAGTGTTTCAATAGACCAAAGAGATTCTGCGTGTTACACTTTTTTTCTTTCGCTTCCTTCTCCGCTGGAGCTTCTTTCGTTCATGGAAGTGTTGCTACGAGGACATCTGCCTCCCTGCATTCAGTGAGTTGAACCCAGTGCAGGTAGGAAACAGGTAAGTGCACCTGTTAAAACTGGGAGTGAAATGCCAGTTGATGGCTCTGGTGTGAGGATCTGAGGGCCGCTTCTTGAAGCCAAGTGCAGAGGCTTTGTGGTGGCTTCCCTGGTGGTTCATTCTTCCATCTCTGTGTCTCTGGCGGCCTTCTCTGGGCTGAGGCTGTAGGAAGCCTGGCCTCCAGCTTTCCCGGGCTACCCCTGCCTCTGTTTTTATTTTTTTATTTGTTACTTTTATTATATTGCTCAATTTCCAGAAGTAACAAGAGAACCCCAAATTCCAGGCATTTCCAAAAAGTGAGCACTGCCATGTCCGCGGTGAAGGAGGTAGCCCTCCAAGGAATAAAGGCAGAAAGGATGAGTTTTCTGTTGGATTTCGGAAAATGCTTGGGCTGAGGGGAAGCTCTTTTGAAATAAATGAGGGCTGGGCACTTTGCCTCTGCCCCGTGGGGACGGTCTGGCCCTGGTGGCTCGAACAGAGGCTGGGGACAAGGAGGATGGGAGGGGGGATGGCGAGCGGGCGAGGGCTTCTGGGCAGTGGAAAACATGCTGTGAGCCCTTGGACCGGGCAGCCTCACTGCCCAGCGCTTGTCTCCTTACCTGCAAAATTCAAGTCACTGTGCGAGCTTGGCAGGTTGTGGGGCTTGACCGTGATAATGGGGTGAAACAGCCAGGATGGCACAGGGTGCCTGGGATGGCTCCAGGTACAGACGCAGCGTTGAGCAGCATTTATCCATCCATTCAGCAGATATTTATGGAGCTCACATTCGGGGGCTGGGTGGGGAAGTCAGGGGCAAGATGTGTGTTTGGGAGACTAGATCCCCATATCTCCTGAGAAGAGATGCAAAGGGGTATTGCAGGGCAAGAGGCCTCTGGCCTCATCCTGTGCCTACCTCCTACCCCACCTGCCCTTTGGGCCTCAGTTTCCCCTCTGAGGGATGGGCTTGAGGATCTGTAAGGGTCCTGACGCTGTGCTTAAGACCCTTCTGGGGTCTGCATCTGGTCAGCGAATCATTTTCCTTGCAAGGAGATGGGGCTGAGTTGGTGAGGTGACATGTCCATCTGCCCCTCGAGACTGGGGATCTGTGAGGGCAGGAACTGTGGGCTGTCAGTCACCCTGGTGTGGCCAGGGTCCAGCACGGGGCTGGTACAGGGGTGGTTTCTGTGGGTGTCTGGCCCTCCTCCTGCTTAGTAAGCCCAGGGAGGCTCGGAGGTCAGGCCTGAAGTTCCTCCGTGGGCTCTCTGAGGAGGCCCACATCCCCCCTCACCTCGGCGGGTTGACCAACACACTTTCTCTGTACCATATTACTGGGGAGGTGCCAAGAGCTCCCCAAACATGCCAGAAACTGACCAAGCCAGACAGTTTTTTACATTTAACCGTCACTGCCACTTACTTTGTCTTTAATCCTCACACAGCGTGGGTGGTAGAGGTGCTATGAGCCTGGCAGATGGGGAAAGGCTTCTGGACACAGCCAAGGACGGTCAGCCAGTCCTGGGCGTGGGACTGAGCCAAGGGAGCTGACGGCCAGTGCTCGTCTACTTCACCCAATGGCTTTGCAGCCCTCAAAGGAACCACTGGGCTGAGAATCATTCTGCGGATCTTGGGGTTCAGTCTGCATGGGGGAGGCTGGATGGCTTTGCCAAGGCAGTCAGCAGTGAGGCCGCAGAGCTGGGACGTGGCTCGGGCCACCCTAAAATATGTACGGATGGGCGCTGGGAGGCGCCCAGGTTCTCACAGGTGACGGGTGCAGGCGCCCACACAGCTTATCTCGTTCCTTGTATTTTTTTTTTTTAAAGATTTCATTTATTTATTTCAGAGAAAGAGAATGAGAGAGAGCACATGAGAGGGGGGAGGGGCAGAGGGAGAAGCAGACTCCCCGCTGAGCAGGGAGCCCAATGCGGGACTCGAGCCCGATGCGGGACTCGATCCCGGGACTCCCAGATCATGACCTGAGCCAAAGGCAGTCGCTTAACCAACTGAGCCACCCAGGCGCCCTCGTTCCTTGTATTTTTAATTGTTAGGCTCACTGAGGGTGTAAGTGACTGATCGGCCCCAGGGAGGGGGGCTCTGGGCTGGGGCAGGGAGCTGGGGGTGGGTGGCAGGATGGGGAGAGGGTGAGGAAAAGGCAGACAGAGGGCGCCACATGTCAATCTGTGGGCCATAATTTTTATTTTTTTAGTTCTGGCTTCAGAACAATGGTTCCTAGTCATTGCGGGGTTTTAAAACCCTAAGACTCAGAATGAGAGCAGGAGGGGATTTGGGGGCGTTGCAAGGAACACTGTTAAGGGCAGACTTAGTAATCCTATTTATTAAGTTGCTAATTAAGTCAGGCCCGAAGCAAGTCTGTACTTTCCTGTTAGTGTTTCCTTAAAATAAGCAGGGGAAGGCGTGTTGGAGTTTGAAGGAGACCCAGTGTTTGTTCCTTAAAACCACCCAGAAATGTAAGCATTCGTAAAACTTCTGTGTTGCACCAAGCACTGTAAAGGGGTGTTAATATATTCTCTTAAGAGATTGCCTTTTTATTTCTCACCTCTCCTGCCATCATAACTAATAGGGGCTAAGAATTTTTTGGGTTTTTTTTTAAGTTTTTATTTATTTATTTGACAGAGAGAGAGCACAAGTAGGGGGAGTGGGAGAAGGAGAAGCAGGCTCCTCACTGAGCAGGGAGCCCGTTGGAGGGCTCCATCCCAGGACCCTGGGCAGGTGCTTAACCGACTGAGCCACCCCAGTGCCCCAGGAGAGTTTTTAGACCGAGGACGCAGGCAGGAGAAACAAGCCAGGGGTTCCTTGGCCCAACACTAATGACCTTGGCTCCGACAAATTCATCTTCCACTGCAGTCTTCCAGATAGTCTGTGAAGGAGACACTACCCTTCCTGTCCCTGACTGCTCTGCCAATTCAAGCCCTCCTTCAGATTCAGCTGATCCGTCTCTCCTATGTTTCCTCTCTGGTTAATTCTGCCCACGGACAGCCTCGAGGGCTCCAAGCCTAGTGTGGGACCCCAGGCCTCCCGGGTCCCAGCCACTGAAGTCTTTCCTCTGCTCTTGATGTCCCCCGAATATAACAATGCAGCAGGTATTTAAGTGCCAGCTACGGGCCAGCCCCGGGAACGCAGCAGGACACAAGATAAACCCGCTTTGGCCCCAGGAGCCTAGATTCTCGGAGGAGGGCTTCGCCTGGTCTTGGAAGGCCGTTCCGGACGGACCACCTGGCTTCTGACCCCTCCCTGCTCCGGCCCCGTTCTGGGACCCGGGGCCAGCGACCTCCTCTCCCACTCTGCAGGACGGCTTTTACCACAGACCCGGCCCAAGCTGTATCCCACCTCCAGAGGCTGTGATTTAATAGGGCTGGGGCGTGGCATGGGCGTCGGAATTTTCAAAATCCTCAGGCGACACTAAAGTGCAGCCAAGTGTGGGAACTACGGCGCTAGGCACCGTGAAACAGCTCGACGAAGGAGAACTACCAGAAAAGCCCGTTTCACAGATCAAGAGACTAAGGCCGGGCCGGGATGACGCCGACCCCAGTTCTCCGCGCCGCACGTCCCGGGCCCGGGCCCGTCCGCCCGGCACACCTGCCCCGGGACTGGGGCGCCCATCGATGCGCTCCGCCGCTCGGCTCCCCACGCCTGGTCCCTGCCCGCTCGTGCCCCTTCCCCCTCCCGGCCGCTTCCCACTTCCAAGATGGCCGCGGGTGGAGCCGACCAGGTACGGAGGCCCCTGGCGGGTGTCCACGGGGGCTGGGAGGACCCGAAGATCCCCTCAGCCCTCCCCTCGCGGCTCCACCGGGCCCTCGGGAGAGAAAAGGGCCGGCGACGCCGCTCCGGGGCCCGCGGCCGGCGGGC
>NC_058404.1:199497930-199541472 GCF_002201575.2 Neomonachus schauinslandi
CCCCCCCCCCCGGGAAGACCCCTCCACTTTGGGGCCCCGACTCCCTGGACTCCCCTCCACCTTGGAGCTCCCGACCCCCTTCTTTCTTGGAACCGCTGTCGCTAGACCGCAGAATCCCCCCATTCTCAGACCTCCTCTTCCGGGGCCAGGGCGTTGGAGACCCCCTTTCCTGGGCCACAGACCCCCTCTGTGCAGGAGAAACCTGAGAGCCCGGGCTTGGGGATCCTTCCGCTGGGCGGGCGGAGGGACCGGGGCTGGTGTGTCGGCCGGGGGAGGGAGGGGGGTGCTCCGCAGGCGGCCCTTCCTGGGCTCGGAGCTGCCAGGAGGAAGCTTCGGGGGTGAGGCCATGCATGATGTGGAAGCCTCAGGAAGCGGCAGGACTGGCCCCACGGACTCCAGGCCCTGGGCTCGGGTAGTGGGCATTTAGTGGCCAGAGCCCTACCTGGCCACACCCCCCACCCCTTTTTTTTTTTGGTCTTGAGATTGCACAGCACCGTTTTCTCCAGTACGGAATTGAAAGCTTTGCTTTGGAAAGTTCTGTGTGCAGGAGGCTCCTGGGCATCCACTTGTTTTATTTCCTGAGGCTAGTTGAGAAGGGTGGCATTTTTGGGACCCTCCCAGCAGGATGTTAGCACCTCCTTGTTGTCTTGACATCATTTATTTTTAATGTTTTAAAAGATTTTATTTATATATTTATTTGAGAGAGAGAGAGGGAGATTGCGCGACAGAGCGCGCACATGCACACGAGCAGGGTCAGACGGAGAGAGAGAATGTGGAGCCAGGTGGGGCTTGATCCAAGGACCCTGAGATCATGACCTGAGCAGAAACTAAGAGTCAGGTGCTCAGCCAGCTGAGCCACCCAGCCCCCCCCCCTTTCCTTTACAGATGGGTTATACATCTGTACACTGTTAGGTGCTTTGCCTGGACCACACTGCCTCTTGCCCAGTTTATCTGGCCACTACCAACCCATGCCTCAAGTGTGGGAATGACTTCTTCCTGACTTCTTCTTAACCCCCTGTCCAGCCTGTTTTGCCTCGCCCCAGGCTGTCTTAGTTGTATATATTTGATCCCTACAGATTGTGGGTCCACTTGATCCCTAGCCCTAATGAGAACTTGGCTTAGGGTTATTGAGTGAATATACCCTTTGGGAAACATTAAAGGAGGTAACGTAAATGGTCCGGGGTCACCCAGCTGGCGAGAGGCATGGGTGAGATTCAGACTGTGCCGGGTCACTAGGCCAGGTTCAGCTCACCTTAGTGTCCAACACGGTCCCAGCAGGCTCCTGCTCAGCACTTGGCTTCGTGCTGAGCTGGGCTTGCTTCCTGCTTGTGAAACGGTTTTCACAGTGTGCCCCCAGCCCGCCCTCTCACATTCAGTATCAGCGCTGCCTTGCCTGGCTTCTGTTGATCCTGACTTTCCTCTCCATCCATCTGGCCCACTCCCCTACTCCCCTCTGTGCTCTGTTGAAGTCCTCTCTGGCAGTGAGGACCTGCCTGTCAGAGCAGCTTGCTTCAGAATCTGCCTCCCCTGTGGGTCAAAGCTTCTGACCATCGTGTCCACAGCCTCAACACAGCGGATGCCTGCCCAGCATATTGTGGGTGCTCGTGGAGCTCTGGGACCTTGGAGGAGATTTGCCATCAAAATAGGCATTTATACATAATACGTAAAAGAAGATTTTAGGAAAATGAGTGGGTGTCATCTCTTAATGTTTGTTTTAGGATGGTTATGAAATTTTTAGGGCCTGAATTGTTAAGAATTCTAGATTGCCAAGCTGGAAAGACCTCAGGTAGATCAGCTGGACTCATCACCTTATTTTACAGATGGGAAGTTGAGGCCGAGAGCTTAGTGCCACAGAGCAGGTGTGAGGAGAGATGTTAGTGACAGGAAGAAACCATACGGTGAGGCTTGCAGGCACAAAGTGGCTGAGTCTTGGCTTTGTTTATGCAAATGAGTTGCTAAAATAGTGGGCCTGAGCCGCCTGGCCCTATCTAGTGCCCAGGAAGAAGTAATACCAGCCAACATCTTCTGAGGTTTAACTCGTGCCAGGCGTGATTCTAAAGGCTTTATTTGCCTAAGGAGATAGGGTCTATTATTGTTCTCATTTTACTACATGGAAGTTTGGGCACAGGGGAGTTAAACTAGTCCAAGGTCACATAGTTTGTAAGTGGAGGAGCCAGGATTTGAACCCTGGGCATTCTGCCTCCAGAACCTGCATTATTTTTCCCCCTTGTGTATTTCATTTTTAAAAACCTTTTCCCTGAATTCTGACATACAGAGACGTGTAAAAATTGTTAAGCCTTTGGGTTATCGATTATCACAAAGCTTAGGGTCTGTTTTCGTAAGCATTCCAGCAAGCTGGTGTGGGCTTTGAAGTCAGACCTGGTTTGAATCCAGTTTCTGTTGCTTTGTGACCTTAGCTGACTTACTCAGCCTCAGTTTCTTTACTGAGCTTTGGAGGCTTGTGATGAGAAGAGCATGTGATAGCAATTAGCAGGTTTGGTAGCATGGCAAATGCTCAATAAATGGTTTTCTCTTACTAATAATTAAGATTATAAGTTGTGCTGGTTTTGTTAAGCGGTATGAATATCTTCCTCATCTGTCAGTTGCCTGTCAGTCACCTTATAGGTACTTAGGATGAGTCACTTTGGAAAGTCACTATATGTAGCTGAAACATTTTGGGGTAGTGGCCCCCAGTGCCCGTGCGTTGAAAGTCCTTAATTTAAAATGTCCCACCTGGGGCGCCTGGTGGCTCAGTCGGTTGAGTGTCTGCCTTCAGCTCAGGTCATGATCCCAGGGTCCTGGGATCGAGCCCCGCGTCAGGCTCCCTGCTCGGCAGGAAGCCTGCTTCTCCCTCTTCCCACTCCCCCTGCTTGTGTTCCCTCTCCCACTGTGTCTCTCCCTGTCAAATAAATAAATAAAATCTTAAAAAAAATAAAATAAAATGCCCCACCTGTGCCTTTTTTAACATAACCACTTTGGGGCAGTGAAAGTTACATGTCTTCTCCTTTGGGTTGTGAGGGAGCCTTTGGGGACCCTCAACAGCTTAACCCCAGTTTCTGCCTGGCTTGCTAGTGGGCCAAAACTTAAACAACATTAAGTTATGGGGCGCCTGGGTGGCTCAGCTGTTAAGCATCTGCCTTTGGCTCAGGTCATGACCGCAGGGTCCTGGGATCGAGTCCTGTGTCGGGCTCCCTGCTCCACAGGGAGCCTGCTTCTCCCTCTGCCTCTGCTTTTCTGTTTCTCATGAATAAATAAATAAAATCTTAAAAAAAAACAAAACAAAACAACATTCAGTTATGTTCTAGGCACCTGAAAGTTGCCATTCACTTTCCAGAGGAATATATTGAACTTCTAGGAAATTCTCTTTTGGGATTGTTTTTTTTTTTTTTTTTAAATTTATTTTTTTATTCTTATGTTAATCCCCATACATTACATCATTAGTTTTAGATGAAGTGTTCCATGATTCATTGTTTGTGCATAACACCCAGTGCTCCATGCAGAACGTGCCCTCCTCAGTACCCACCACCAGGCTAACCCATCCTCCCACCCCCCTCCCCTCTAGAACCCTGTTTTTCAGAGTCCATCGTCTCTCATGGTTCGTCTACCCCTCCGATTTCCCCCGCTTCATTCTTCCCCTTTTTGGGATTGTTTTTATCCTGAAGAATAACCCATTTAAAAATCAAATTACTGTTATGGTTGACTTTTTCATTCTGCATAATGCAAATTGCCCCATTATTTTCGGCCGCTCGAGCAGCGGTAGGAACGGCAAGCCCGTGGGTGTCCTCCCAGGTTGGCCCCGGCCGGCCACTTCATTACACAGGCCTGTCGAGCCTCGTCTCCTTGTCTGTGCGGTGATAATGCCGGGACCTTGAGCTCCGGGGGTTGTTGTGAAGGTTACAGAGATGCTGGGTGTGGACTTTGAAGGCCGCGCCCAGCATATAACGCACACGTGGTGAGCTGAGGCAGCAGCTCCCGTTAATTGGTAATGCCGAGGCACCCGAGTTCCAGAACATCCTGTGCCTCTCTTTCCAGGGTCCTTTTTGTCTAAGCCATGACATTAAAAAGAGAAAGCGACTCAGGAGTGGTTGGTGCTTGTGGAGTCCTCTACAAAGCAAGCTAATTGACATGGGAGATGCCCCGTAGATCAGGGGCTTTTCCTGGGCGGTGGGACCTCGTTTCAGAGGCTGAACTTAGCCTGTTTCTCCTGACTGGTCCTGTCCTCCAGGGTCAAGGTGAAGGCCTGGGGTGTGTGTGGTGGGGGGCACCAGTCCTGCCAGGAGGCTGGTGGTCTCACCAGAAGTGTCCCCAGGAAGCATGAAGGACCCCGAGGGGCCTTGTGCGGAATGACGTGGGTGTTGGAGAGAGAACGGCTGGGGCCTTGCCTGTGTGTAATCACGGGCAGGTCACTGCATCGGGCTTAGCCCAGCTTTGTTCCCATCTGGGAAATGGCAGAAGACAGTCTGCTTTTTCACAGGAGGGATGAGGATTTAGGGAGGTTCTCGATGTCTGTGTTAGGGCCGCGTGAATAGCAAAGCTGGCCAAGGGGCCTTGGAGTCATGGACTTGGATTCAAGTCCCCGCTGCTGCATAGTAAAAGTGGAGCCCTTGGGTATGCCGTGGGCCTCAGTGTCCTCTGTGCAGTGGGGTAATGCCTAGCACAGAGGGCTGTGCGAAGAATGGCATGGGAGGAGCTTTGAGCAGGGCCTGGTGCTCATATGGTGATGCTCTGGTGTTGTCCGTGTTGCAGACCTGGTCCTGCCCTCTTGAAACTTTGGCTCTGAGACGGATGGGTTCTGAGGCTGTGGCTGACAGAGAAGAGCAGTGTCTGTCTTCTCTTAAGATTAAGGGTATGGGGGCGCCTGGGTGGCTCAGTCGGTTAAGTGTCTGCCTTCAGCTCAGGTCATGATCCGGGGGTCCTGGGATCGAGCCCCACATTGGGCTCCCTGCTCAGCGAGGAGTCTGCTTCTGCCTCTCCCCCTGGCTCATGCTCTCTCTCTCTCTCAAATAAATAAATAAAATATTTAAAAAAAAGATATGGAGGAGAGCCTGCTGGCTCAGTCATTGAAGTGACTGACTCTTGGTTTCAGCTCAGGTCATGGTCTCAGGGTCGTGGGATCAAGCCCCGCATTGGGCTCTGCACTCAGCGTGGAGTCTACTTGAGCTTCTCTCTCCCTGCGTTTGTCTGTGTGCTCTGTCTCTGTCTCTCTCTCTAAAATAAATATGTAAAAAATAAAAAATGAAAGATTAAGGTTACGGATATCAGGGGTGGAGCTGGGCGGATAGGACACTTGGCAGCAAAGGCAAGTGCACCCTCCTTGGAGGATCAGGGAGAGCCATAGTGTCCCTGGTGCTAATGGGGGTGTGAGGAAGCAGTCCCCTGTGGCATCCAGAGAGGAGCCCAGACGGGGAGGGCTACGGGGAGGGCTATGGGGAGCAAATGCCCGGGGGCAGGAAGCCTCCACAGGCAGATGAGTGCCAGAGGATGTCTTCTGCATGGGTGGGCAACATTATTTCTCCCTGAAGCCACCCATGAGTGGAGGTTTTCTTGCTAGGAACATAACTAAATCATTTGGATTTGGCCTCATAAACTGCTGATTTACGAAGACTTGGTCAAGACCTTGTCCCACTGCTTTTTTTTTTTTTCCCCCCCAAAGATTTTATTTATTTGACAGAGAGAGAGGGAACACAAGCAGGGGGAGTGGGAGAGGGAGAAGCAGGCTCCCTGCTGAGCGGGGAGCCCGATGCGGGGCTCAATCCCAGGACCCTGGGATCATGACCTGAGCCGAAGGCAGACGCTTAATGACTGAGCCACCCAGGCGCCCCTGTCCCACTGCTTTTTAAAGAGAAGAAAATTAAACTGTTGTTCAGGGTGGACTTGTTTTCCAAAGGCTCATTCAGAGTTACTGGCAGAGCTGCCGTGGGCTTTCTGACTTGTGTTGAAGGCCTAGTCCCCGGCCAGGGGAGGGGTGTGCCGATCTCTCTCGGGGCTCTTACCCTCTCCACTTGCAGAACGCCGGTTTTGTGACTGGTAAATAAAATGCAGATTGTCTTGCCGCCTGGAGTGAAAACAGCCTTCCTCTGATCTGAACTTGACGTCTTGTGTGTTTTTCCCTTGTCGGGGACATGATGGCTGGTCATCCTGAAACTTGTATCGTGTGGCTGGCCACCTGGGCCTGGGGGGGGGGGGGGGGCCTGGGGGGGCTGCCGGGGCCACTGCTGGGGGGGGGGGGTTGTCTCAGGCTTCCGGAAGCAAGTGTAGAAGGAGGAAGTCTCTTACGTTCCCGGACTGTCGCATGTTGACCGTTCCTCCCCAGTAGTGCGGCGGCCGGCGTGGCTCAGGATGGTCATCCCGGACTTGCTGCCAGGAACTTGATGGGAGGGAGTTTCTTCCTCATCTCGTCATGTCCATGGCTCACCTTGTTCTTGAAGCAGAACCCCCTCGCCGCGGATGTTTCTTGGACGGACTATCCCCGAAACCTGCCCTCTTAGAACCTAGTTGTTAGTAATAATTAACTCAGCAAATAGATTTTTGAATCCTTAATCCATGCCAGGCATTTGGCCAGGCAGGGGTGTCTGGAACCTGTTAGCCCACTGCCTGCCCGTAGCTTAGAAACCAGGGGAGGGACGGGAGCAGTTGTCTTGGCCGTGGCCAAAAGGAACCTCAGAGGAAAGAGGACCTGCAGCTTCCTGGGAGAGTAGGGGACAGCTTCTCAGAGGAGGTGGCCTTGGGAGTGTGCCGTGTCTCCTTGTGGCACCTGCTGCCAGATCCCCAGGGGCGCTGGTGGCCCAGCCGGGGAGAGCAGCCAGGCCAGGGGGTTTTGAGAGGCGAGGGTGATAGCACAAGGCTGCTGAGGCTGGCAAGGCTGGGGCGGGAGGGCCCTGTGCCAGCTCGGGGAATTTAGGCTGATCCTGTCTTTAGAAAACGTGTGACTTGGAGGCAGGCCATCTGCAGCTGGCCTCCTGGCAGGCGTCCAGCGTCCACCCTGCAGCCTCTCTGAGAAGCGAGCGCTTTGTGCGTGCAGCGCCCCCCTTCAGGGCACCGTCGGAAGGCAGGTGCTCTGGTGGGTGCCTTCTGGTTTCATAGGACTGGTGGCCCCAGGCGGAAGGGTTTGAGGACAGGTGGCCTTGGCCCTTGTGGGGTTTGGTTTGAGAGTATGTTGCAAGCAGAAGGACATTTTTGCTTTTAGGTTTATTTCCCTGAAGGCTGACAACCTTGTTTGTGGGGCTTAAGGAACTTCACTTGGACTTGGAACCAGCGGAGGCGTCAAAGGTCATTCATCTTCTCCCTGGAAGAGGCCCTTGTCCTGCTGGCCTGGCCCCCAGCAGAGAGGCAAGAGGAGTGGAGAACAGGCCACGGCCAGGTGGCTTTGGACCCTGTCACACCAGCTTTGCCGCCCTCGTGCTCTCACGGTGGCGATTCTGAGAGGGGGTCCTTGCATTCACTCAACACACACGTTTTGTGTTCTGTGTATTCTAGTATCAGAACTGCAGTTTAAAGGCGTTTTTTGTAGGTCCTTCAGCTCTGTGTGTGGCTGAAGTAGAGGAAATTCACATTTACGGGGCACGTACTGTGCTCAGACGTGGGGTGTCCTGGCACTCTCGCCGAGCATTCTCATTTCACGTATGAGTTTTGTAGTGTCGCCCACTTTCCTGCTGGCCAGGAGGCAAGTTGAGGTCCAGGAAGGTTCTGCTTCTCCCCATGGTAAGCGGCGGAGCCAGAATGTCAGCTGGGCTGGTCACCTGGCTCTCAGCTCTGTTTGCTGTAAGGATTTCCTCTCGTGTTTCTGGCTTTTTGCCAGTTTGACCTGTCGGACTATTGATGGTGTTTGGATAATTCTAATAACTCTTGACAGTGCAAGTGATTAGCTCTTCACCGTGTGCTAGAAATTTTTCTTGCCGTATTTTCCTTTTAATTAAAAAAATGTAGAAGTCTCAAGTTTATGTGCATTGGAATCTCCCTGTGTCTTCCTGTTGTGAATCTTGTTGTTCCACAGCGTGGTTGAGTTCAGGGATTTCCCAGGGCAGGGGCTTGGATGTAGTTGGCGGTGACTTTGCCTGGAGGAGCTCAGGTCTGGGGACTCGGGCTGGGGACTCCAGCCCAGGAATTCGAGGGCAGTGTGAACTGTGGCCTGAAAATGTGTTCATGTGTGCTCAGGCAGTGCCCGGATTCTTTTGGAGGATGAACTGAGGTTTGCTCAAGTAGGTTAGAGAAGCACTTGATGGAATTTTTTTTTTTTTTAAGATTTTATTTATTTATTTGACAGAGAGACACAGCGAGAGAGGGAACACAAGCAGGGGGAGAGGGAGAAGCAGGCTCCCTGTTGAGCAGGGAGCCCGATGCGGGGCTCGATCCCAGGACCCTGAGATCACGACCTGAGCCAAAGGCAGACACTTAATGGACTGAGCCACCCAGGTGCCCCACATTCCTTCCTATTTTTATTTTTACTCCAATGCCACACTGGCTGGCTGGTTCCTTCGATTTCTGGGAGGGAGGGAGATGACCTTCTTCCCTGTTCTTCTAACAAATTTGCTTTTGCTGTGTTGACTGGAGAAGGACCAGGCTTCCTGAAGGGGAGCAGGAAGGCTCAGTGACACCCAAAAGGGAGTGGCTGTCACTGTTCCCAGTGTGCTTCAAAACCTTCACCCACTGACTTTGATGATGGCAGCTACCAGCAGAGCGCCTGCCAGGGGCCACTGCCTTGGGATGCTTTTCTCATGGTACCTGACTGAATTCTCCCCAGGCAGTCAGTACAGCTGGGGTTAGAGCCCAGGAAAAGTCCCATGAGAACCCAAGACAGTGGGGCGTCCGGGTGGCTCAGTCGGTTAAGCGTCTGCCTTTGGCTCAGGTCGTGATCTCAGGGTCATGAGATCAAGCCCCGCACTGGGGTCCATGCTGGGTGTGGAGCCTACTTAAAAAACAAACAAGAAACAACCCAAGAAAGTACCATTCTTTATGTTGTTCTACACAGTGGATCAGATTTCAATAACCCAACCAGATTTCTTTAGTTTTGACGTTTTGAAGGACGATAGAACCTTCTTAACCAGGGTTCTCCAGCTGCTGGGGGCTGTGCTGTCCAGGCCCCATCGTTTCCACCCTGTCTTAGGCCAGAGAGCCATAGGCAGATGTGTGTGTCAGTGACAGCTTTGACTCTTCTCGCTCAAGTCTTTATTGTAGGTTTATGGTCTTTGTTTTTCCTTTGTTTTTTTTTTGTTTTTTTTTTTTTAATTTTATTTACTTAGGACGAGTGGGGGGGCAGAGGGAGAGGGAGAAGCAGGCTCCCCGCTGAGCAGGGAGCCTGATGTGGGACTCGATCCCAGGACCCTGGGACCATGACCTGAGCCGAAGGCAGATGCCCAACCGACTGAGCCACCCGGGCACCCCTTTATTTTTCACTTACTGATTATCTGCTTTTCTGAGCCAGCCTTCTACCTGGGTTTTTATAACTCCATGCTAAGCTCTTCGTCCGCTAGGTATGGCCTATTTTGGGGCTAGTCTCATAGATCCCAGCTGTGCTGCTAAGTAATGCTCTGATCTTGGACCCATTTCTTAACTTCTCTGAGCTTTGGTTTCCTCCCTGATAAGGGAGATAATATGCCCTACCTTGTGGACATGTGGAGGGCCATGGCTGACTTGGATGTGGTTGGGGTCATCTCTTGCCACATGGTTTATACACCATTTACCTTGTTTTCCTGTCTTGATGACGACATCTTGATTTTAATGCTGTCTTGGAACAAGTAGAACTCGACTTACATGTGGGTTATGAATTCATGTACTTTTGACTGAGGTGTTCTGTTCATTTATTTTATTTTATTTTTTAAGTAGGCTCCGTGCCCAGTGCAGAGCCCAGTGTGGGACTCGAACTCATGACTGCTAGATCAAGAGTTGACCCCTCCAACTAACTAAGCCACCCAGGCACCCCTTCTGTTTATCATTTTTTAAAAAACATGAAAAACAACGCTTTCTCTGCCTGGCCCTGTCCTCACATCCCCTGTGCCGGCTTGGGGGTCAGACATGTGACTGGTGGGGTGCTGGTGATGATGGACAAGGGGACTGTTTAAGTATTTTTACCCTAGCTGTAGCCTTTGTTTGGGTTATGGTCCTGTTATTTTATATCGTGGTGATATATGCTAAAACTCTGGCTTCTGGTCCTGAATTAAAACTTGGATATGTAGGACTTTTTTCAAGGATTCGTCCCTAGAAAGGGCATCAGAACATTTGAGCTGTACAGCAGAGGAGTGTGTCTTAGGCTTTTAGAACCACTGTCTTAATTTCCATTTTTGTGATTTTTTCTAGTTTCTCCTTGGACCAAGATGACTGATGGAAATCTCTCCACCTCTACAAATGGTGTAGCCTTGATGGGCATTCTGGATGGTCAGCCAAGAAACCACATTCAGAACCTGCCACACTTGAATCTCAAGGCACCCAGGTCCCTCTCATTGCCAGAGTATGGGCCCAAGCTGAAACTTGGTCCTTTAGAAGATCGGCACAGCCTTAAGTCCGTGGACTCAGGCATTCCCACCCTCGAGATCAGTAACCCGGAACCCGTCCCCTGCAGTGTGGTCCACGTGAAGAGGAAGCCATCGGAGTCGGAGATCGTCCCCGAGCGAGCTTGCCAGAGCGCGTGCCCGCTGCCATCCTACACGCCCCCAGCTCCCAGCAGCGCCGAGTGGGAGCAGAGCGTGCGGAAGTCGTCCACGTTCCCCAGGACTGGCTACGACTCAGTGAAGCTCTACAGCCCCAGCTCCAAAGCCCTGAGCCGCAGCGACGATGTCTCCGTTTGCAGCGTGTCCAGCCTCGGCACAGAGCTGTCAACCACACTGTCCATCAGCAATGAGGACATCTTGGACCTCGTGGTCACGAGCAGCTCCAGTGCCATCGTGACCCTGGAGAGTGACGATGACCCACAGTTTACTGACGTCACCTTGAGCTCCGGCAAGGAAACCCATGAGCTGCGCCAGCAGGACTGTGTGGATGGAACTGAGGATGGGAATAAACTGAGAATTTTGGGACCACTTAGTAGCTTCTTTACCAGGTAACACCGTCTTTGTCTCTACGAGAGTTAGGTTATCCGGACCGGCTGCCCTGTTCTCATCCGAAATGTGCTGTGTGCCTCCTGCCTTGCTAAGCAGGCCGGGAGTCATGCAGGCGACCGTGTCTTCTCCCCGTAGCCCAGAGTCCTATGCAGTTGTGGGTAGGACTGGTCTGGAGGTGATTCTGCTATTTGAGCCCTCACCACTCGCCGTCACCTCTGTGGCTTTCCCTGGCTCACTCGCACACTTTGTTGTCATTTCCCAGCCTCTGACCTGCTGTGGTGGAGGGTGACCCGCAAGTGGCCAGTGCTAATAGATTAGCGGCCTTACTTTGTCAGCCTTGTCCTCTGCAAGGCCCTTTACGCTCATCACTTGAGCTTCTTGGGCCAAACAGAGGGTTAGGAACCCACGTTCTACCCCCAGCCCCCACCGCATAATGCAGGGCTGGTGTTTCCAGGCAGCCCTGCCCTGTGTTCCCGCAGGGCTGTGCGCTGGGTCCCTGTTCTGACGCTGGCCCTGCGGCCACCGCTTCCCCTCCTAGGCTGGGACCAGGCCACTCAACTGAGGCCCCAAACCAGGGCCTGTAGGGCCCCTGTGTCTCACCTCCAGCCCTGGGGGCACAGCTCCCGCACGCCTGCCTCTTACCTGTACTCGTGTTTTCGTTCAGCAAGTGTGTGTGTCCCCGGCTCTGCTCTTGGCAGGGAATATGGGAGTAGTATGACCATCGAAGTGTTATAGGTCATGCCTTTGGGTCGGGTTCATGGGCTGGGGACACATCAGCCAGTCATACGAGCGGCCATGGACGTCTGGGCTGTGCAGCGCTGTGAGGAAGGGCCCAGGGCTGTGAGACAGTGTGCAGGGGCGTGGCGACCCGTCCCTAGCTCCTCCTTGGGGGCCCCGTTGCTGTGGGCGATGCAGCTGCCCGTGTGTGTGCGTGCTGTAGCAAAGCCCACGTAGGACGCTTTGTGGTACTGGGTGTCCCCTTTTTTCTTTTTAAAGATTTATTTATTAGAGCACGAGTGAGGGGAGGGGCAGAGGGACGAGGAGAATCTCCAGCAGACTCCCTGTTGAGCACGGAGCCTGACCCGGGGCTCAATCCCACGACGCTGAGCTGAAATCAGGAGGCAGACACTAAACCGACCCAGCCAGCCTCGCGGCCCTGGGCGTCCCTTTGCGGTGGCGTGCTATGCTGACTGGGGTCCGCTGGAGACTTCTGTGCCTGCGGGCATGGAGCTTAACTCACTGCAGCCCCAGCTGCTGCATCATCTGAATGTGGACATCGTTTCAAGTGAGCCTAAGACCAGTTTTGCGTGAGAAGATCTCTGGTGTAGGCTGTGGTCTGTGGGGCGC
The DNA here is from genome assembly GCF_002201575.2 of Neomonachus schauinslandi. NCBI lineage: Eukaryota > Metazoa > Chordata > Mammalia > Carnivora > Phocidae > Neomonachus > Neomonachus schauinslandi. The sequence goes on from NC_058404.1 coordinate 199,510,311, forward strand.
CTCTTCTCTCTGATATGCCGGCAGCCAGGCGTCAGACTTCCCTAGTCCCAGAACTCCGTAACCCAGGACCGCCTTCAGTGGGAGGAGCCCAGGAGCCCTGGGGGCGACAGTCACTGTCCCTTCTGAGGCCATAGCCCTAAAATAGGTGGTTGTGGTTCCGATTAGTGTGGCCGAGCTGTTGTCTTTTCTCAGATCGGTGTTTTCAGCATTTCCTGTCTGTAGATACCACCTGGGTACCTGTTAACCAGCTGCGGGGTCCTCAGGATCCATCCCAGAACTCCAGAATCAGAATCTCAGGGGAAGGGCTTGGGAGACAGGTTTTTGGAACCATGTGGGGGTTCTTGGCAAGTTTGGAAACGTGGTTTGGAATGGGGATGACTGGGAAGCAGCCTAGAGGAAAGAGCTGAGCTTTGGATTGAACAGACTTGCACCCACATCCTAGCTGTGTGACCTTGAACAAGTTACTTCACCTCTCTGAGTTCGTTTTCTCATCTCTAAAATCGCATTGACTAAGTGCCCAGCACAAGGTGCCTATTATGTTGTTGATGTACAAGGTCCTCGTACGAGACCTACTGCGTGTGGTGGTCACGGGAATGAAGTGGGTTCACAAGTGTGAAACAGGATCGACCCAGACAGAGTGAGCTGTCAGGTCTCAGTCATTTGCGCCTTGTTTTGTCTGCTGCCTTGTCTCACCGAGTTGGAGCCTCTTCTCCCTTTGAAAGGAAACGCCATCAATTACTGTGGATCATTGCTAAAACTGTGTTTTTTTTTTTAATTGAAGTGTAGTTGAGGTATGGTATTATGCTAGTTTCAGGTGTAAGACAGTGATTGAACTCTCACATACGTTACTAAATCATCGTGGAGATGGATCTCAGCACCATCTGTCACCCTACAAAGTTGTTACCTGGTGTTGACTACATTCTGTTCCCTGTGTTGTACACCGTGTTCGTTTTTCTTGTTTTATAACTAGAGGTTTGTACCTTTCAGTCCCCCTCCCCTGTTTGGCCCCCCCCCTCTTCCCCACCAGCTTGCTCTTTATATCTCAGTCTGTTCCCCTGTTGTTTTGTTTTTCAGAGTCTGCATATAAGTGAAATTATATAGTATGCTAGAGCTGCTGTTTCTTGAAAATCTTTTGTAGCTTTGTGCCACAGAAATGAAAAGTCTCCTCTTTGTTTTATTCTCTGGTTCTTGTCTCCTTACCCCTTTTATAAAACATTAAAAATTTTTAAAAAATTTTATTTATGTATTTAAGTGATCTCTACACCCAACGTGGGGCTTGAACTCCCGACCCTGAGATCCACAGTCGCATGCTCCACTGACTGAGCCAGTCAGACACCCCCTCCCTTACCCTTTTAATGGCTGTGACATTATTTGAGCCATTATTAAGCACTTCAGGGAAGTGATCTCATGAGCTGAGTCTAGTGAGTTATTTTGTCCTAGAGAAAGTGTTAGAGGAGAGTTTCAATCTAGAATTCCTTTGAGGGGGAAAAAGGTTCTGTGGCAAGAATGTTTGGAACCCACTACACATTTTACAGGTGAGTTACAGAGGGGGCCTGTATGAGTTTTGTCGAGGGCAGGGCTTGGGCTAGAGCCAGGCCTCTGGGGTTTCCAGCCCAGGCTTCTGAGTCCTCCTGTTTCTCCACTTTACCCCCTGTGCCCAGGCGACTTCCTTTACCCTAGTGCCTGTCTGTTCTCATTGTCCTCACTGAGTCGATTTCTAGGAAATTGGGGGGGGGAGCACGGGCAGTAGTGGAAGACTCGTTTCAGAGAATGGGGCTCAGAGGAAGGGCTGGACACAGTCATGGAACAAACTTGTGGCCCGAGGGGGCAGACCAGTTGGTGGCCCTGACTGCTTGATGGAGGGTGGTCTGGGTGAGACAGGAGCAGAGAAGTGACAGGATGGCAGGCTGGGCCCGACCACTGCCCCGTGGAAGCTGCGGACCCAGCTCCCTCTCTCCGTTTGACCCGCTCTTCATCCGGGCTGTCAGAAGCCCTGTGGTGCAGATTCCACCTTGAGCTGAGAGGTAGTCCTGGGCCTGAAGGGGCTCACAGCTGGTGGGGGAGACAGAGCAGGCACGGCGGGGGCGGGAGGGGTATGAGCGTGTGAGCCTGTGAGGGTGCCGGCGCCAGGGCTGGGTTCAGTGTGAGCTCTTCCACTTAAAAGCTGTGTGACATTGGGCAAGTTACTTTACTCCTCTCTGAGTGTTAAATGGGGCATAAAACTGCTTACGGTTAGAGATCAAATAGGTAAACATCTAGCACACTTCTTGATAAGCAGTAAGTAGTAGCTATTTGTGATTCTAACAAAAACGTTATCACTTCTAAGAAATACATTTTTCTGAAGTTTTTTCTAGTTCTTATCCTATGTGGTTTATTTCAATCAAAAGTTATTGAAAAAGTTAAATCAGGATTTCTGCACTGTTGACATTTTGGGATGGATAAATCTTTGTGGTGGGGGCCGTCCTGTGCCTTGAAGGCTGTCTAGCAGCCTCCCTGGCTTATATGCCCAGATGCCCGGAGCCCTTCCCTGTGGTGCAGCCGGGCATCATCTTCTGTCCTGGGCAGGGAGGGCTGGGAGGGCTGGGCACAATCACTCAGCCTTTGAGAACCATCCTGCAGGCAGCTTGTAAATGTTGCTGTCTGTTTCCCTGAAGGAAATTTACTAATGTAATGTAATTTGAGCAGGATCCTCCTCCTTTGGAGAGAGGGACTATGTTAAGGGATTCTGTTCCACCCCTGTAGTTGAACAGTGTTTGTGTAGACACTTGGGTGGCAAAGACCAGAGGAATCCAGTAACGCACGTTTTCCACAGGAGACGGGTTGTTTCTGTGAAGCCAAGGGTTTCAGGCTGCTAATCTGCACGGGCCTGGAAGGTAATAATCAGCTTTGACCTTTCGGCTTCTTTTGGCGGCCCTTTATGGCGCCCTCAGCAGAGATGGTCTGGGTGTCCTGCTGAGGAGCGATGCCTGGGCCACAGTGGAAGCAGGAGAAGGGGCTTGCAGAGGGGAGCTGCGGGGGAGGCTGGGAGGCATGGTGCCCCGCTGCGTTTGGAGCTGTGCGGATGCATTTCTCTGATCTGCCCCCTCCCCACCCCAGCCGAGAGCCCCTGGGGCACAGTCTGCCTGCATTGGGCTCACCCCAGTGGCCGTGAGCTGTAACACAGCGAGGAGTGTGCTGGATGAGCTGGAGCTGCTCGGACCCAGGTTCGAACCTGGGCTCTGCCATTTTCGACCTCAAGAACCCCCTCCCGTCTGTGGTCCCCTGTGTGTACTAGGTGGCGGGGGTTCGTTGTGTCTCTTGTAAGCAGCAGATAGAGTCTTACTTGAGACGCTATGAGAGAAGCTATGGGCAGAGCTCATCCCCAGCGTGCCACTTGGATTTCTGGCCCTGCTCTCTGCTTTTGTTGGGGATTCACATAAGATTCCACAGTTTTTAGGGGTCTGTATAAGGAAAAACGTGAAACCATTGTTTTGAGAAAAACATCTTTAAGGCATTTTGACTTGGTGTGAATGCGTTCAACTACAATTTCTAGGCTTTGGGGATTTGATAACTTGGAAGGTGCCTTGAGCAGTGCTGAGGAAGAAATGTGCTCCTTGCTTTCTTATTTCTCTTCTTTTTTTTAAAAGAAACTTTTTTTTTTTAAGTGGGGGGGGGAAGAGGGGAGGGAGGAGGGACAGAGGGAAAGGGAGAGAGAGAGAATGTTAAGCAGGCTCCATGCCCAGCCCAGAGCCCAACGAGGGGCTCAGCTTCCCAATCCTGAGATCATGACCTGAGTGGAAACCAAGAGTTGGAGGCTCAACCGACGGAGCCACTCAGGCGCCCCCTCCTTGCTTTCTTTTTGGAGAGGTGAGTTTGTTTACCAGCAGGGCAGATACACTTCAGAGGCACCGGGAGTGACAGGTAGTGGTGGTGCTGGCCGCGTGCCCTTCTGAGTGCGTTGACATGGTTGCCGGACTTGGTCTCAGCCACCGTAGGAGAGAGTATGCTGTGGTAGGTAGGCTCTGCGGGCGGGCTTGTGCATCCTCCAGGCTGCCTGCCTTCCAGGGCGTGCTCCTTCCCTGTGTGTTCTCGGGGTCTCTTGGAGCTGGGGTTCTGGATGGGAATTGGGTGCCATCAGATTCTCCCAGGAGGAGTGATTCGAGGCAGAGGTGGGCGGAGACCATGAGGCTGTGTTCTGCCGTCCGGCGGCGTCAGGCTGTGCGGCTCTCCGGCATCGGCCCCGTGCTCATCCCCTGGCTGGTGCCAGGCTGCTCTGGTGGCTTCCCGGCCCTGCTGCATTCCCGATTTCCGGGGTTCGAGGGGCAGCTCTGACACAGCAGCTCCCCGGGTGCCGGGGGGGTGCCTGGGGGCGCGGGTTAGAGCCCGTGACTTCAGCCCTCGTCAAGATTGTGGAATCACCTAAGTCCTTGAGTTGTTAGATCCTTTCTGCTTAAACTTTTTGGAGTGGTTTCTGTAACCTGCACCGAAAGCTGATGGATTTGGGTAAGTCCTGTGAGTAATTCTTACTCAGAGGTGGGGAGACTGAAGCAGGGTGTGTGGTTAAGTAGCCTGCCAGGGGTACAGCCATGGCATAGGGCTTGGGTCTCTGAACTTAGGGTTCTCATCTGGAGAATAGAAATATGTTCACGCGTCAAAGGCAGGAAGTGTGAGTGGATAAGCACCAAGCACGGAGGAGGCTCACCAGTGTCTACGTTACTTACTGACTTTTGCCCAGATGCGTGCGCGCCATGCGATCCCTGGGAAACAGCCCTGGTGGGTGTTCTCTGGACCTAGCTGTTTGCTGGCATATGGGCTCGGGTAAGGCAGGCACTCAGCCTCGCTGGGGGCTTAGTGTCCTTGTTTGTAGAAGGAGCCGAGGGCACCTACCGTACAGAGCTGTGCAAAGGAAGAGGAGCTGCGTGGCCCAGGTGCTGAGCTCCAAGCTCCAGGCGGCAGGGGAGGCCAGAGTTAGGGGGCCGCCGGGGAAGGCCCTGTGCGCTGTGATGGTGGTTCCAAGATAGACGTCAGAGTCCGGAAAGAAATACAGGGGCTGAGAGGTCAGTGGGTCTTCGACAGTGTCTTGTGTGTGCACAAGGTCGAGACAGTGTTCCTCAGGCAGAAGGATCAGCATGTGTGAGGTCATAGCAGGAGAAAGCTCAGCGTTTCTGGGAAAGTGCCGTGGCCTGCAGTGCTCAGGATGGAGAGCAGAAGGCTCACGTGCCCAACTCCAAAGTCATCTCTCTTTCTACCAAAGACACCACGCTACCTCTCTTAAAAAAAAAAAAATTACTTTTAAGTAATCTCTATGCCCACGATGGGGCTCAGATTCACCACCCTGAGATCCAGACTCGTCTGCGGAACGCCCCGGCACTGCCTCTGGGAACACGTGTGCCCTGATCCGATGCGGGGGGCGGGGGCTGGGAGAGCAAGAGGACTCGCACTGCGCTCCGGGGCAGCGTCTGCAGGCGTGTGGCTGGAGCACACGGGGCACTGTGCACGGTCACGGGGGTCAGCTCTGCGGCTCCCCCTCGGCACGGAGGTTCCTCAGTGCGAAGAGAGCATCGTGTGTGAGCAGGTGGAGAATGCTCTCCCCTCTCACGGTGTTGGAGTTAGCCAAGCTCTGAGTCCTGAGGCCTTCCTGGGCTGGCTGGGGGCGGGCAGAGCGGAATCAGTGACAGGTGCCGGGCGGCCAGGAGCGGGAGAAGCAGAGAAGCTTTCAGCAAGGACGCTAGGAGGGTGGTTGCCATTGTACTAACTGCACATCCGTGAGGTGTTTCGATTATTCAGAGTCCTGTGCTTTGTGCAAGGAGGGTTTTCACTGGCGTGCACTGACCCTGTTTGGATCACCCCACTCCCGGGTGTTCAGTTCCTCTGGGACTTGTCGTACCAGGTGGGTTTTCAGCAGCTCAGCCCCTGCATCGTGGAATGCTTGCCTTTCTTTTCCGACTGCTGACCGACACCGCTGAGCTGCTACCAGCCCTTGTTTCAGCACCGGCCAGGTCCTTGGTGCCCTGACTCCAGCTCAGGTCATTTCGAGGGCGTTCTCCCAGGTGGGGAGGGTGCGGCGGATGGTGTAGGAGCCACAGGCGGCCAGTGTCCGTGGGGGGCCCGCGCTGCTGCAGGGACCATTGGGGGACCCGGGCCGACAGCGGCCCGCCGGGTTCACCGTGAACGGCCGTGCCCCGCTCTTGTCGGCTGTGCTTCCTTTGTTTCCTTCTGGCCGCAGATCGCGCACACGCAGGTTCTTGAGGGTGTGCAGCGTGCCACACGTTGTTCCGGGACCTTAAACATGCTTCTCATCATTCAGTTTTTCAAGAAACATTAGCCGAGGGGCGCCTGGGTGGCTCAGTCGTTAAGCGTCTGCCTTCAGCTCAGGTCATGATCCCGGGGTCCTGGGATCGAGCCCCGCGTCGGGCTCCCTGCTCGGCGGGGAGCCTGCTTCTCTCTCTGCCTGCAGCTCTCACTGCTTGTGCGCTTGCTCTTCCTCTCTCTCTTTCACAAATAAATAAATAAAAAATATTAAAAAAATTTACCGAGCATCTGCCCTTTGCCAAGGCACTGTGTTAGGTGCTTGGAATTAGGCTGTGGACAAGACAAAGACCCTTGTCCCTGAGGAGCTTCTATTCTAGTGGGAGGAGGCGGATAATACCCAGGTAAGTACGTGGAGCACAGACGTTGGCGGTGATCCGGTGCCGTGGGGAAAACGAGGGAGGAGGAGAGACTGGCCAGCGCGGGCTGTAAAACAGGTTGGTCAGCAGCGCCCACCAAAGCAGGGCCCGCCAGGTGCACAAGCGAGAGGGACTTAAGCAGAGACGGAGGAGGCAGGGACGTTGACCCAGCAGACCCCTGGTGGAGCAGAGACAGGCAGGGAAGGGCCCGGGCGGGCCTGGTGAGAGGAACAGCACAGAGGCCGAGGGACGGACCGAGTGGGCCACGAGGGGGTGGAGATGGGGGCCTGTGGGCCATGTAGGGCTGCCTTTGACCCAGAGGCAGGGGGAGCAGCTGCAGAACTTGGAGCAGAGGAGACGTACTAGTCATCTACTAGTTTGCTACATGGTAGATGCCAAGTAACCAAATAGCGGATTAAAAACCTCAGTGGCCCATCATCACACAGCTGGGTTCTCTCTCGGGGTCTTACAAGGATGAAACCCAGGCACTGACTGGCTGAGAGTAAGGAGCTGTCAGCTTCCCGGCTCAGCCAGGTCATTGGCAGAGCTCAGTTCCCTGTGGTTTTAGGACTGAGTCCTTGGTTCCTTGATGGCCATCAGCTGGGGGCTGCTTTTGGTTTCTGGATGCTTCTCCTATTCCTTGCCATGTGTCCCTGCAGTCTTCAGAGCCGGCAACAGAGAATCCCCCTTGTGTACAATCCTTCTCACACTTCGAATCTCTTGCCAGGGACAGCCCCAGTTGGTTTTTAAGGGCTCACTGATGAGGTGAGTCCAACCAAGAATAACCTCCCTTTCCTGAAATGATCGGTGCCGTGTGACACAACCTGACCATGGGAGCGACTGTCCCGACGTATTCATAGTTGATACCCACACTTGAGGGACACTGGAGGGGTGGCGGGCAGCGGGGTACCCTGGACGCTGAGGAGGGAGTGAGGTGGGGGGCAGCGTCCGTGAGTTCGAGAAAGAGCAAGAGGAGGGGAGTTGCTATCAGCAAGGCGATGGGAGCAAACCAATGGAGGAAGGAGTGGCGTGAGGTTTCTTTTTTCTAAGGCTGGAGAAATGGGTGTTTTTGTTTACAGTTAAGAGCAACCTAGTAAAAGAGCAGCGGCAAACCTAACTAGAGAGAGGAGGACTTGCAGAGCGGTGTCCTTCAGCGGCATCTGAAGGAGTGGGATCTGGTGCTCACGTGGACAAACTGGCTTCAGCTGCGTGAAATTCTCTAGCTTAAGAAGCGGTAAAGCAGAGGATGTGGGCGCAGAGGCTGGAGGACGGATGTGGCCGCAGGGGTCTGTGGGCATCCTCGCTTGCTTTATTTAGTGTAGGTGGACTACTTTATTGTTTTTAGTGCTGTCTCATTGTTTTTCTGTGTGTGAATATAGATTTTTAATTTCAGCATATTTCCTTTTTTTAATAGACTTTTTTTTTAAAGATTTTATTTTTTGACAGGGAGAGACACAGCGAGAGAAGGAACACAAGCAGGGGGAGTGGGAGAGGGAGAAGCAGGCTTCCCTCGGAGCAGGGAGCCCGATGTGTGGCTCGATCCCAGGACCCTGGGATCATGACCTGAGCCGAAGGCAGACGCCTAACGACTGAGCCACCCAGGTGCCCCTTTAATAGACTTTTTTAGAGCAGTTTTACATCACAGCAAAATTAAGCAGGCAGTGCAGAGTTGGGGTGTCTGGCTGGCTCAGGCGGTGGGCATGCGCCTCTTGATCTCAGGGTCGTGAGTTCAAGCCCCCAGGTTGGGCGTGGAGCCTACTTAGAAAATAAGAGAGTGCAGCCTCCCCCGTATCAGCATCCTGAATAGAGAGGTACCTCGTTACAGTCAGTGGACCTGCACGGATGCGTCATTGTCAGCCGAGTCCACAGTTAGAGGCAAGGTCACCGTCGGTGCTGTGCGTTCCGTGCGCAGTGACCCGTGCCCATCGTTATGCTGTCGCACGAGGAGCTGCACTGCCCTAGACGGCCTCCTCCATGCTCCACCTGCTCCCTGCCCTCCCCACACACCCCTGGCAACCACCCATCTTCTTCCTGCCTCCATGGTTTTGTCTTTTCCAGACTGTCGTGGAGCTGGAATCCTAACAGTGCAGCCTTTTCAGATTGGCTTCTTTGGCTTAGTAGTGTGCATTTAAGGTTCCTCCCTGTCTTTTCACGCATTGATGAAGCTCATTTCTTTGTAGCACGAAATACTATCTCATTGTCTGGACCGGACCCTTTATTTTTCCATTCGTCTACCTAAGGACATCTTGGTTGCTTCCAGGATTTAGCAGTTACCGATAAAGTGGCTGTAGATAACCGAGTGCGGGGCGGGGAGGGGAGGTGGGGGGGGTGTTTGTGTTGACATGAGTTCTCAGCTCCTTCGGGTAAACACCAGGGAGCCTGGTGCTGGATCGAATGTAAGAGTATGTTGAATTTCAGAAGAAACTGCCAAACTGCCTTGTAGGGCAGCCATGCTATTTTGCGTGCCCACCCGCAGTGAGTGAGTTCCTGCTACTCCAGGAAGTACGTGTTCTTGTGAAGCAGGAAGCAGGGTCCTCTGCTGACAGCGAGGCCAGGGATGGGCCCCTGGGGTGAAGGAGGTGTGATGAAGGAAGAAGGTGTGAAAGTCACAATGGGGGTGTGATTGCAGGGGTGGGGGGCAGGATCTGGCTGTGTGGTGGGAGAGCAAGCAGTGAGCCTGTTGAGGGGTATGTGTGCTGGGCACCCACGTATGCGTGGGCCCTGGCTGTCATTGTACTGAGTGAGTAAGGTGAAAGGAGGGACAGGCAGGGGAATTGAGGGAGCGTGTATGCTGGGTAAGGGGTGGGGGATGTCAGGAGGGTGAGCGGCAGCAACAGGAGGAAGGACCAGTGGGGACCTTGGTGGGTGGAGGAATCGGAGGAGCCGGAAGGGGGGGAATCCAGGCCTGAGGGTAGTGGGGTGCCTTCACGGTGTGGATAAACGGGCTTAGGTCACACAGCTAGCTGGCCGTCGAGCTTGGAGGGGTCAGCCCCCACCTCAACCCCTGCCCTGCCCTGTCTGCCAGTAAAGCTTGATCAACCCTGGGCAGTCACATGGTGTTCCAGCCACATCTGGTGAATCCTCCAGGGAGGGTTGCAGAAAGGAGGCAAAGCGCCTTCATTCATCCCCTTTCTGGTGCTGGGCTGGGGGAGGGAGGCAGCAGTTCATCCCAGGGGCATTGTTATGACAGGTGCTGCTTCAGTGGGCTGGCCACGGGCACAAGAAAACCCGTTTATGAGCAGCACCTTGTCCTAAGGGAGAGGTTGGCGTGGGTGCCCTGCTCTGGGCACTGTGCCTTGGCGTGGACACAACCTCATGTGATCCTCCGGAGAGGCCCAGGCCGGGATGGCAAGAGGGGAAGGAAATGCCAAGAGGAAATGTCCAGGAGGAACATGGACCATCACCATGCAGGATGTGGGCCGTCACTTCCTCTTCTTTAGTCCTTGGCCTTCTCCAGGGGACCCCGTCCTCCCTCCAGCTGGCTGCTCGTGGCCGATGTTCCTTTGGCATTCCCCACCAGACACCAGCCTGGACAACCTCCCTGCTACAAACGGTGGGGGCTCTCTCACTCAGGAACACCTTCTCCGTGCCTCTCTGAGGATCTGCATCCTTGCATCGTTTCTGCAAGTGCTTACCCACCTCCAGCCTCCACATGAGGACCAGCCTCACGGGCCTTCCTTGTGCCCACTAGAGGGGGCATAGAGAAGACGCTGGGGGTGGGTTTGTGTGTGTCCCAGAAGCTGCCCAGGTGCTGTGGCTTTGGCTCAGCACCCGATCTCCCGGGTGTTCAGGTCCTTGGGTCCCTCCCTGCATCCACGTCCCCGGAACGTCTGTTGGGGCTGGAGCCCCTTGAGGTCAGCGTGGAGTGTGCGCAGGTGAAGATGTGGATGCACAGGGAGGTCCCGGCAGCTGCCGTTGTGCAGGCTGGCTGCAGCCCTGTGTGGGGAGGGCCGTGGAGGCCACAGTGAAGCCTCCCAGATGTCGCAGGGGTGGATATCATCACTCCCTCCCCGCTGCACTGACAGCAAGTTGCTGTGTCCCACGTGTCAAACGGAGAATTGGGCAGGTGGTCGTCTGCAGCAGGAGGAACCTTCCTGAATCAACGCCTCATCTGCTTGCAGCCCTCCTTTCCTCCTCCCCCAGGCTCGGCGACCCCCTTCTGGAGCAGGTTGCACTCCTGCCCACACCGTGAGAGAGGAGCCCACCGAAGATTCCTGGAGGAGTGGGGCCCCGGCTCCCAGCCCAGGCAGCCAACATTGTTCGGTGCCGTCGGTGGGCCCCCCCAGCCTGGGTGCCCCTCGAAGGCCTGCATCTTACCTGTCCCGTGCTGACACCTAGTTGGAACTGAGTGAACATTTGTCAGATGGTTGAATTGAGATGTCTTCCATGTCCTCGGCGAACACCTACCCAGGACCGAGTGCTGAGGATGCGGCCGCCAACAACCCTGTCCCCCAAATGAAAGTAACAGGCACCCCTTGTAGTCCACTGTGGGCGCACGGTTGCAAGAGATGCTCCATGTCAGGCTTCAGGTGCCGGGAGAAATAATCCGCAGGGTGTCAGGAGAGGAACGAGGGATGGGGAAGGGCAGGCTTAACCTCCTTGAGAAGCAGAAACCAGTGGGCTCGGGTCCCTGTTCCCACCTGTACGCACTTCGTCCTCACCTCTTCTGTCATCCGGGGTCTTACGTTGGGGTGTGTTTGTCGCCTGAGCTGTCCGGTGTGTCAGTGACTAGACACGCACAGCCGTTTAGACTGGACTGAATTTGGAAACCTGACTCTTCAGCTGCACAAGCCACATTACGGGGCTCGGCGGACACCTCAGCGGACAGCCCAGATTTGTGCTTTTCCATCCCTGCAGGAAGCTCCGTTGTTCGGCGCTAGTCTGGATGGACTAGGTGACGATCTGGGACTTTACTTTTAGCCTTTGTTTTCGTCGACGTCAAAAAGCAGCTCACGCCGGTTGTGAAAGAAGCGAATCCGGAGTGAAGTGAATGGAGCCGAGGGAAGCCTGCAGAAAGCACCATGGGCTAGGACCCTGGGGGGAGGGCAGGAGGCTGAGGCAAGGTGCCCTGCTCCTCGTAAGGTGGGCCCAGGGTAGGGGGAGGGCTGACCTGCTCTCGTCTGGACAGGGGTGGGGTTGGGGGGGGCAGCAGCTGCCTGGCAGGGTGTTGAGAGGCTCACTCAAGGTCCTGTCTGACACTGCCTCTGAGCTCTAGGGCACATTTTAGCATCCGGGGAGCCGCACACAGTGGAGGTGGAGGTGCTCGCACCTCGGAGGTGTCCCGTGGTGCCTCCAGCCTGGAGACCGAGAACCCGGAGGGCATTCAGAGAGAGCAGTCGTAGAGCGGGAGTATCTGTTCTGCCCTTCTGGTGGGTGGCTGGGCTCCTGGCTCTGTTTTCCTGAACCTTGGTTTCTTGTCTCCAAAATGGCAACAGCAAGGCCGAGCATACGGAGTGCTTGCCATAGTGATCGCTGTGTTTGCGCCTCACCAGAATTTATTAGGGGTCTCTTTCCTGCTTATTACATGAATGAATGAATGAGTGAGCAAATGCTAGTAAGTGCCAACCTGCCCAGGAGATGAGCAGCAGAAAGGGGAGAACCGAGAAACAAAGGATTTAATCAGTCCCGAAGGGTGAAGCGGGATTGACTTCCTCTGTGTGATCGGTGACTTGGGGAGGAGCTGGTCACCGGCGGGCGTTCCCGTGATCCCGCCAGCTCGCCACTAGATGTTGAACTTAAGGGAATGCGAACATGTTGTGTGTCCCATTTGGGTCTGATGATATGTTGTCCTTCCCTTGGGTGGGTTAGGAAACTTCCATTTGAGGAAAGAAACCTTTAAAGTTTGGCCACTTTTTGTTGGGTGTGGACACTGGAATTCCCATCTGTCTCAGGTGGGGCGGGCAGGTGCCTTCACTGTGGGGCCTTGAGAGAGAGAGAGAGTTAGAGGTGATCGCTTTCGGGAGTGGCGTGAACTGAACCAAGAAAGAACTTCTTCGGCCTGCACATCTACTTATATGGCCAGATCGTGTTCCTGGTAAACCTCGCAGGCTGTAGTGTTTCTGCCCTGGCTTCTGGGAGGTGCAGGTGTCCTTAGAGACTTCACACCTGAGCGCCTGGGTGGCTCAGTCGTTGGGCGTCTGCCTTCAGCTCAGGTCATGATCCCAGGGTCCTGGGATTGAGCCCCGCATCGGGCTCCCTGCTCCGCGGGAAGCCTGCTTCTCCCTCTCCCACTCCTCCTGCTTGTGTTCCTGCTCTCGCTCTCTTCTCTCTGTCAAATAAATAAATTAAAAAAAAAAAAAAAGAAATTTCACACCTGTGAGGTGCCTGAGTGGTGCAGTCCGTTAAGCGTCCAACTCGTGATCTCAGGGCTGTGAGTTCGAGCCCCACACCAGGCTCTGCGCTTAGTATGGAGTGTGCTTAAGTCTCTCTCTCTCTCAAGTAAATGAATCTTTTTTAAAAAAAATTTCACACCTGTAAGCAAGATAGTTTTGGGGAATGGGGGAAAGGAGGATGTATTCTGTGCAAGATTCGTTCGGCTTTCTGCGTGTATGCCCCGCCCTCCGTGCGCTGGCAGTACAGGAAATCATACACTGAGTCTTTATGGGAACTCCCAGATTTCTGTGTTTAGATACTTTGCCAGTCTGCCTTCTTTCTGTCCTTGGTGAGGTTATGGTCAGCCTGGGAGGGGTGATTCAGTAGGAAATGCAGGACACTGTGGGAGCAGAGCAGTTTGTGGGGTTTGGAGAAACCCACAGGCCACCTTGTTCCTACAAAGCAGTTCTCTCGCCACCAGCTGCTTCCTGCTCACAACGTTGATTTCCCTTTGCCCAGGTGGGTGTAGAATCTGTTCTACTTAAAAAATGTTCGCAGAAGAATAGAACAATTAAAGCTATCTTGTTCTATTTTCTACCTATCAGTGCCTATTCTAAAGTGTTTATGGATTTATTTTGTTTGTAGGACACTGAGTATTTGGCATAGGGAACATTAAATTCTCTTATGTCTTCTGTATTTTTCGTGTGCACACAGACCTACCAGATTGCCACATCACATAGGCTAATTCCTGTTGATGTTAAGTGAGCTGAGTTTGTAACCGAAAGTTGTTTTGATTTCAGTTTTGCTGATTCTTTGTTGTGAGTAGTTGTGGTTTATCTCAGGATTCCTGTAAGGTTCTGTAAATGGAAGAGTGATGAGTCATCCAGATTTGCCTAATAGCTGTTCGGAGCCTGCAAGGGTCCAGTTTTCCTGTTAATTCCCCGTTCCGTCCAGCCAGAGGCTTTTCAGATCTAGGCTCTGTGTACACAGTGTTACAGGAATAGCGCATGTCTGCAGGACTTGGAAAACTAGGCTTGGATTTTAGTCCTAACTATCTTTAGGTTTCAGGTTTGGGTGTGAGACCCATTTCCCACCAGGAGGGGAGATACGTGGAAAGTGGTTCAGAGGTGGAGGGGGCCTGGCCTGGCGGGGGCGGGGGGGGGGTGGGAAGCGGCTGAGAGGCCAGGTGGATAAGGACACCGGCTGCCGGGTCAGTCATTGTCCTTACACCTGAGGAATCTTTATCCCAGAACAAGCCCCTCTTAGAAGCTGCTTTGAAAACAGGTATTTTTAAAGCAGAAGAAATTGAGTGGTGGTCTGAGTTGGTGGGGAGGACAGCATGTTTACTTGTGGGATTGTTAGCTGCTGTAACAAACTTGAAATCTATGTGGTGGTGCAGGTGGATGCAAGTTCACTTGTGGCTGGTGGTGTCCCAGGGTCTTGTCATCTCATGACTCTGGCAGTTGCCCCCCCCCCCAGTTCTGTGGGCTCCTCTGCCTCAAGCCACGAAGGGGAGCGGTCAGAAAGGGGCTGGGGGGGGCCCACCTGTAAGGGACGTTGGGAAACTGGGCCAGTGTCCGGCACAGTGAGGAGGTGGGTTTGGCAAATAGCCGGGAGCCTGGGCCATTTTTCAGGATTGTTGTGGTTTTGTTTTGTTTTTTTTTTTTTACAACCCCCCCCCCCCCCCCCCCCATGAGGATTAAATGCTTGGAGTTGATGAGTTGAATGCATTGTTATTCTCTTGCCTAAATGGTAGTTCCCACCACTTGTGGGAGAAATTCCAAACTACTTGGTGTGGCATAAGGAGCATTCTGGATCCAGCCCTGTGCACCTCTTGGACCTCCAGCTCCCATTTTGTGCTGTAGCCATACTTAGAATTCTCTGAACCAGCTGTGTCTTTTCTCTGCACGTTGGTCTGTTCCGTTCCCTCTGCCTCGCAAACTCCTGTTTGTCCTTTAGGAGTCCGCTTAAGTGACACCTCCTCTAGGAAGTCTTCTCTGATCACCGCAACCCCTTCCAGGGCCTTCATTTGGATCCCACAGCCCCTGGACTTCTGAGACAGCATTGACACCCTTCCCACCCCCTCGAGGGACCGTGAGCTTCTTGAAGGCAAGGGCCACATCTTATTCCTTGTTTTCCTAGCCGGGGCAGAGACTTAGTAGATGTTCAGTAAATAATCTGAAGTGAATGATAGGTAGACTATACATTTTAAAAAGTAATAAATCTGATATACTTTAAAATCTAAATATTTTCCTTTTTCATTTTATTATTGTTCTAGATAAAGGGAGAAGACTCTCCCCATCAGTTTGGTCTTCCATGTCAGGTCACACAGTTTGTGTAGGTTTTGGATTACGTGTGCAGCATCCATACCTGTGGTGTCTGCAAAGCTGGAATGTTCTTCTGAGAGATTTTTGGGATTTTTTGTTTTTTTGGGTTTTTTTTTTAGGACGATAAACATTTTTTTTAACGTATGTTTTCTTAAAGCTTCTGTTTGTTTAAAAATACACAGGAAATTTTTGGTTTTTTTATGTTCATCATTCTATTTTTGCCCTTTCCACTTTTATACCTACTACCAATTTTTCCCTCCTACTGTATTTCCTTAAAGACTTTTTATGAATTTTAAACCTAAAAATGTGTACTGTTTTATAGTTTGGTATCCTTCTTTTTACTTCTAGAAGACATTTTCCCACATAATTAGAATTGTTCACACATTTATTAATGTCTTTGTGGTATTCCATCCTGTGAATCATTTACTGGTTCAACAATAAGGAAATGGATTTTGTACCTACTTTTGGATGATAAAATTATCTTTGTGCATGTCACTGTGCGTTATCATCTATTCCCATGATTTCCTGGGACAGAATCCCAGAAGTACTTCTTGTTTCCATGACCACTGTCCCGACCCCTGGTCAGCTCTGACGTGCCCTCTCCCATGGGCATGGATCGTGAACCCCCTGGAGCTCTCGGACCATGGTGTGATTTTACTGGCAGTGAAAATCCAGCCTCTTTTTTTTTTTTTTAAGATTTTATTTATTTATTTGACAGAGAGACACAGCGAGAGAGGGAACACAAGGAGGGGGAGAGGGAGAGGGAGAAGCAGGCTTCCTGCTGAGCAGGGAGCCTGATGCGGGGCTCGATCCCAGGACCCCGGGATCATGACCTGAGCCAAAGGCAGATGCTTAACGACTGAGCCACCCAGGCGCCCCCCAGCCTCTGTTTTATGAATGAGGATGGTCTCAATGAGGGTTGAGGGAGTGTTAGAATTTGTCATAGCTCTGGCCTCAGGTTACTGGAAATTGGTGTTGGGGATGATTTGTCTTCCTGGGGACTCCGGTCTACAGAATGAAGAGATGCCTGTGGTTTTCTCCTCTCCTCCTGCTGCGCCCTTGCCTGGGCTCATGAGACTGACCCTGAGCCCAGCACTGCTGGCCCACACTTCCTGCCTTTGCCTGAGATGCCCCCTTCCCCTCTGCCCCATGTTGCCTTGGCCTGTTTCTGCACATGTTTAAGGCCCGGTCTTGCTGACACCTCTTCTCTCAAGCCTTCCTGGCATCCCCAGGACAGAGGGGACCTCCTCCAAGGGCATGCTGTCTGGGCCTACTCTCTTGTGGCCTTGCTGTTGTCTAGTCTAGTTTTGTATGTCCCAAACCTGGTAACTGAGAGGAGGTGACTCTGTTCCACAGGTGGGAAAACTGAGAGGTTGTTCATTTCTTACTCAGAGTCAGACAGCTTGCCATGAAGCTGGCATCTGAGCCCAGGTCTGCCTGACACTAAATCCCACGCATACTATCTGCACCTTAGGTCAGATCTTACTTCTTAAGGTTCCTAAAATGGAAAGGACATAACCGTTCATCCCAACTCTCAACTGTTTCCAGTCCGCAGATGGCTCTTGCTTTGTGATGCTTTCAGGCTGTTGTTATCTAGCAACTCTTCTTTCCTTCTTTTCCTTTCCAGTGGGAGATTAAAAATAAATTTGCAATTTTCCCCTTACAGGCATTTTCGCCCTGCCTTTTGTCTCCTAAGCTGACATTAGAGAATGCGTCCCCGTGTAATTTGTGCCTCTGTGTCTGACTGTTGGAGAGCATTTGAAGGAGGTCGTAAGGAGGTTGTGGTGACACAGGAGAGCACCGGGTCTTGTTTTGGACTCGGTGACTTAGCAGTGAGAGGCACACAGCTGGGGTGCAGGCCAGGGTTAGTTAATGAGTTACCGGTGGTGCCTACTTTCCAGATTTTATGCCAGGCCCTGGGGATACAAAGGCCAAGGAGGCCGTGCCTTCCCCGCCCCCAGCGAGCAGGGAAGTGATCACTAAAATAGGATTTCCCAGTCCTCTGGCCAAGATGAGTGTAGGAGTGCTCTAGGAGCACCGAGGAGGGACGCGGTGGGGAGGGTGTGTCAGCCCGAGAGGCCCTGGAGGAGTGGTTGAGCCGAGCTGGCGGTGACTGAAGGGGACACAGAGTCTCCCGTATAAAGGAAGCGCACTCAGGCGCCGGCCGCAGAGAGTATTACCCGCACCCCCAGAAGTCTCCGTCCCGTGCCTTCCCTGTCAGGACCTCACTCCCCAAGGGCGACCTCTGTTCCGACTTCTGTCACCATAGATTAGGTTTGTTTGTTTTTTTTAACTTTAGATAACTGGAATCATACAGCATATCCTTTTGTGGCTGGCTCGCTTTGCTCACCTTCCAGTGACATTCACCTGGCTGGTTGCTCGGCGGCAATATTCGTTTACTTGCATTATGTATGTTGCAGATGTACACATACCCCAGTGCGTGTTCTCCACGGAGGGACATGTGACCTGCTCGGTTTTGACAATTTGGGAGAACGCTAATCACAGTCCTCTTGCACACATGTTATGGTGCACAGATCCCGGAGGTGGGGGGGGTGTTGCTTAGCCTGCTTTAGTCGACGCTGCTGAGTGGTTTCCAGTGTGCTTGGACGACAGGGTGGTTGTACACACTTCTAGCGTGTGCAAGGGTTCTGGGTGCTGTACATCCTCTCCAGAATTTGTTAGCTTTTTGTTTTTGTTTCTGCCATTCCGGTGATAGGGTAAAGGGCATTTGGTTTTCATTTGCATTTCCCTGATGACTAATTTGGTGCATTTTTTCAAATTTTATTGACCATTTGGAATCTGGTGGAGTATCTACGGTTGTCTCACTGACTTGTGGGCAAACTTTACATGTTCAGGAGAAGAGACCTTTGTGAGATGGACGTATTGCAAATATATTCGACACTATGGCTTATCTTTTCATTGTCTTAACGTTTTCTGTTTTCTTAACCAACAGAAGTTCTTAATTGCAGTGAATTTTAGTTTTTTAGAATCTTTTCTTTTTATGGTTGGTGCCTTTTGTATCCTGTTTAAGAAATTCTTCGTTCTTTTCCAGAAGCTTTGTTTTGCCAACTATATCCATGATCCATCGGAATTAATTTTCTGTATGGTGCGAGGTAGTGGTTAATGTTTATTTACTGTAAAGATCGTCCTGCTCACTGAACCTTTGAAGTAAATCAGGTGAGCATGTATGTTCCATTTTTCACTAATATTAGCTTATATATTAGGTCTTGATATCTCCTAGAGTAAGCCCTTCTACTTCTTTGTTCTTTAGGATTATTTTGACAATTCTAGGTACTTTTCATGTCCATATAAAATCAGCTTGGTAATTACCACAAAAAAAATCTGGAGTTTTGTTTGCAATTACATTGAATCCAGTGATCATTTTTTACTATATGAAGACTTCTGATCTCTGAATATGGTATTTTCTCCCATTTATTTACATTTTCTTTAATTTCTCCACAATATTTTATAGTTTTTTTTGGTAAAGGTCTTGTGTGTCTTTCATTAAGTTTATTCCAAGATAATTGTTAATTTCTGATGGTTTTACAGATGCCATTCTATAAATGTTTGCTGGAAATGCAGTTAATTTTGTATAGAGAACTTGAATCCTGTGATCTTGCTAAACTCAGTTATTCTAATAGTTAATCTGTGGATTCTTCTGGATTTTCTTTATAGAAGATACGTTGTCTGTGGATGAGCTTTACTTCTTCCAGTTCTTACAGCTTTCATTTCATTTTCTCGCCTTATTGCGTGACCAGGAACCCCCAGACAATGCTGCATTGAAGTGGTGTTGGTGGAAATCCTTGTCTGGGTCCCGATCTCTGGGAGAGCTTTTACCATTTCCCCATTGAGTGTGGTGTTTGTTGTAAGATCCCCCTTATGAGACACCTTACTTTTTCTTAGATACCTCTGATCAGATTAAGGAAGTTCCCTTTGATTCCCAGTTTTATGATTAAAAAAAAATCATGACTGTGTTGCATTTTTATCAAATGCTTTTTTTTTTCTGCATCTGTTGAGGGTTATATGTGTTTTCTCCTTAATTTTATAGTAAACAATACTGTATTTTTCTAACGTTAAGTAAGCTAAATTTGTGTTCTTGGAAAAAATCCCAATTTGTTCGTGATATATCATCCTTTTATACCTATTATTGGGTTTGGTTTGCTAATATTTTATGAATTTTGTCTTTATTCATAAGTGCATGACCTGTAATTTTCCTTCCTTTTAATGTCCTCATCACGTTTTGGTATCAGGATTATGCTGGCTTTCTAAAATGGGTTGAGTGTTCTGCTTTCTGTTTCTCAAAGTTTCTATAAGATTTTTCTCTGGTGGTTGAATGAACCTACCAATACATTACAACTTATAGAACCATACACCAAAAAACTCAAATTTTATTGTATATGAATTTTATTTACGTATGTATTTTTAAATTTTTTTTTAAAGATTTATTTATTTATTTATTTGAGAGAGAGAGAATGAGAGACAGCATGAGAGGGAGGAGGGTCAGAGGGAGAAGCAGACTCCCTGCCGAGCAGGGAGCCCGATGCGGGACTCAATCCCGGGACTCCAGGATCATGACCTGAGCCAAAGGCAGTCGCTTAACCAACTGAGCCACCCAGGTGCCCTGTATTTTTAAATTTTTTAAAGTAGGCTAAATCACGACCCTGAGATCACGATCTGAGCTGAGATCAAGAGTCAGACGCTTAACCCACTGAGCCACCCAGGCGCCCCTCCTGTGAAGCTTATTTATTATTTTTTAAAGTTCTTGTACAGTAGGGACGCCTGAGTGGCTCAGTCCTTAGGTGTCTGCCTTTGGCTCAGGTCATGGTCCCAGGGTCCTGGGATCGAACCCCGCATCGGGTTCCCTGCTCAGTGGGGAGTCTGCTTCTCCCTCTCCCTCTGCTCCTGCTCTCTCTCGCTATCTCTGTCTGTGTCTCTCAAATAGTCTTTTTTAAAAAAGACTTTATGTATTTATTTGACAGAGAGAGACACAGCGGGAGAGGGAACACAAGAGGAGTGGGAGAGGGAGAAGCAGGCTTCCCCGCTGAGCAGGGAGCCCGATGTGGGGCTCGATCCCAGGACCCTGGGACCATGACCTGAGGCCGAAGGCAGACGCCCAACGACTGAGCCACCCAGGCGCCCCAAATAAAGAATCTTCAAAAAATTTTTTTAAAAAGGCTTCATGGGAATTTTAAAAATATAGACACACCCACGCACACAATGTCAAATGATCCCTGTATGGGCATCAGAAAGTCCTAGTTGAATACATTTTTTTCTTGGTGAACAATGCCTATAAATGTTTTTATTGAATGACCTAATACATTTCCTTGGGGGGTTCAAGGGGGGAATAAGAGGTTTGTTCTCTGAGTTTGTGTATTTCTTCCTTAAAGATTTGGAAGAATTCATCAGTGAGGCCATTTCGACCTGAGTATTCTTTGTGGGTTTTTAAAATACAGATATTTTTGGATTTTTTTTTTTCTGAGATACAATGGGTAAAACCCTCATACTGCAGGTTGAGGAAGAATTGGGAGGGATAGAGGCACATGAAGCTGCAGGTGGCTAGCGTGGGAGAGCTCAGCGTAATGAGAGGGTGATGGGGAGGGGGGCGAGGGGTGGGAGGGCTTGCCTACTGTGTCCCTACAGCCCCTGCCTGCCTGCCTGCCTGGTCAGGAACTCCCAGCCCCAGTTCCCTACTCAGAGCTGCTGGGCCAGACCAGGACTCCTGGGGAGGGGCGGGCAGCAGGAATTTTAAGTTCATGCATTTAGCCAAAACAGTCCTTCTCAAACCCGAGTGAGCATCAGCAGCACCTGGAGGGCTCATTCAGGGCCTGCTGGCCTTACCTCCGAGTGTGATTCAGTTGGTCTGGGCAGGGCTCAAGAATTTGTGTTTCTTGCCCCTTCCCAGGTGATGCGGCCTCTAGTCCAGATACCCCACATTGGGATCTGTGGTGCCAGAGGACATTCGATGGTCAGCACCTGTCCATCCACCATCAGCTGCACTGGGGCCGGCATTCCGTTCACCATCCCAGAGCCCGTTCCTGTGCCGGGTTGTCTCTCATATTTGATTGTTTTCTTTTTTTTCTTTTTTTTTGATTGCAAAAGCAAGACATGCTTTTTTTTTTTTTTTAAGATTTTTATTTATTTATTTGAGAGAGAATGAGAGACAGAGAGCACGGGAGGGAAGAGGGTCAGAGGAAGAAGCAGACTCCCTGCCGAGCAGGAAGCCCAATGCGGGACTCGATCCCGGGACTCCAGGATCATGACCTGAGCCGAAGGCAGTCGCCTAACCAACTGAGCCACCCAGGCGCCCAAGACATGCTTTTTTTTTAAGCAGTACAGAAATTTGTAAAGTAAAAGGAGAATTTTCTCTTTGGCCCTCACTGTCTCGTCCTCCCAGAGAGGAGACCTACTGACTTTCTGCAGTCAGATGTTTCCTGTGCCGATGTAAACGCACAAATACACAGAGCACCCTGGCTGGGGTATGTGGGGGATTGTTTTACCACGGGCGAATTGTTGACACATGACTGAATGATACCCTAGTGACGCCCTAGGGAGAGCCGACCTAGAGGAACTTCTTGTGGGTTTACAGTAGGTCATTTTTGTTGACCTTGAAGTTGTTAGTTAGGTCTTGTCATTTTTTTATACTTAACGGTACTTGAAGTCAAGAAGGTGGGAGAATCCTCTAGTGATGGTTCTAAATTTTATTTTATTTTATTTTTTAAAGATTTTATTTATTTGACAGAGACACAGTGAGACAGGGAACACGAGCAGGGGGAGTGGGAGAGGGAGAAACAGGCTTCCCACTTGAGCAGGGAGCCCGATGCGGGCTCAATCCCAGGACCCCAGGATCATGACCTGAGGCCGAAGGCAGATGCCCAATGACTGAGCCACCCAGGTGCCCCTAGTGATGGTTCTAACGCAAGTTTTTGCCAGGGATTTATGGGACAGCGTTTGGGACTCCCCTACATACCTGATCGCTTCTTCACAAAGTGTGAAGTCTGGCACACAGGAGATGACGTGCCAAATGGGATTCCGCTTCATTCCTCAGGCAGAAGAAGCGCCTGTAGGTTTTGTGGCTAGTTAGCCCACCCTGGCTGGCAGGGCGTGGCTCTGGGTCTCTGCAGAGATGCGAGGGAAGAGCTGTGGTGGGAACCCGGGAACCCGGTCACACAGGCTTTGCTTCCCAGACTGCCCGCCCTCCCACCTCCCTGTGACTAGTTGGGAGTTGGAACACTGCCCGCCTCACCCCTTGCCTTTCCAGCTGGTCCGCCTCGGCCCGCGTTCCTTAACCTTGCAGACTGTGGATCAGGGCCCCAAAAGGCGCCCATGGTGCCTCCCTGGGACTGCGGCGCCGGCTCCAGGGATGTGGCCCAGGGAGAGTCTGCGCTTCTGGGGCTGGCCTTTCAGAGCCACGTGGCTACGGTTGACCCCATGGCGGCCTCCCCAGCGCTCCTGTTAATGGACAGGTTCGTGGTTGCAGTCTTGCCTTTCTTGCTTTTGTAATTGGAGGCCTCGCTGGAGCGTGGTTTTCGCCGTGTGTGTAGGGTTTAGTATGATTTAGCCATCCCCCCGCCCCCCTGGGGCAGAGTTGTTTCTTTGGGTAATCCTCGGTTTAAACTGGGTGTGGTCCCAGGAGCTCTGGGGCCTGCGTTTGTATACGGCAGGTGGTATCTGATGCTCACTACACTCCCCCGTGTTGACTGTTACTTCTATTTTTAGGAATCAGCTTTTTAAAGATTTTATTTATTTATTTGACAGAGAGAGACAGAGTGAGAGAGGGAACACAAGCAGGGGGAGGGGAGAGGGAGAAGCAGGCTCCCCGCTGAGCAGGGAGCCCGATGCGGGGCTCGATCCCAGGACCCTGGGATCATGACCTGAGCCGAAGGCAGACGCTTAATGACTGAGCTACCCAGGCGCCCCTAGGGATCAGCTTTTTAGCATCAGATACTACTTGGGTAACATTTTCTGAAGGAAGAGAGATGCCAAGTGTTTCTAGCTCTTGGGTACTTTTAGTCCTGTGTGGAACTAGGAATTTTGAGCCTGCTGTTTGGTCACAGTAATAACACCTCAGTGTGTGTCTCACTCACCTCGTATTTCCTGTAGGGGAGGAGATTTTGTTCTGGCTTTGTAGAGTGCGGTTTTGTGTTTTGTGTTTCTGTGACGGCTGAATGGGCTGGCCCTTGCCGTGGGGTTTTCAGAGCAGAGTTAGGCCCTGTGGAAGTGTACGTGGCCGTAGAGTGTGCCAGTTTTTGAGGGCTGGAGATCTGGAAGAAATACCTAATAGGCTTCATTCAGGAGTTTTGCTTTCTCTGCCCCAGGGGAGTGCCAGGATTTATATGTTCCTTCAGGAGCAAATTCCTTGACCTCACCGAGACTCAGTTTCCCATCTGTGCCATGTCGACTCTAATACCTCTCTGATAGGATTCAGACCTGGGTGGTGTTTCCATGTGATGATGACACGCCAGCAAGGACTTCTGTGCTGAGTTCCGTCCCTCACGTGGAACGTGTGTGACGGGCCTGGTGCAGTATTAGGCACCAGACAGGTGCTCTGTGAAAGGTGAGTGTGGCTCAGAAAACGGTGGAGATGCCCATCTGTTCTCCTGGGAACTGAATGCGAGGTGTGTTAGCATATTTCTGATGACTTTGGAATGAGCTTTGGAAGGTCTCGTTTGTCAGTGGGACAAAAGAGGGAAAGAGCCAGAAGCCCCAGGGAACTATTATTGAATTAGAAGCAAGAGTTCAAATGTACAGTCTTGAAGGAGGAGGACTTTGGAGGTTTATTTTCCAAGATTCCGAGAGAAGTTTTGAGAAATCCGGTGAGTGTGGCTTGCAGAACCTGCTCCACCGGGTCAGGGAGGATTGCGTCCTTCCGCTCCTGCTGCCCTCTGCCAGGTAGCAGCCTCGGATCCTCAGGTCCAAGTCTTGGTTCTCTGTTGCTTAGCTGTGTGTCTCTGGGCGGGACTCCCCAACCTCCCTGAATCCTGGCTTCCTGTCCTTTAAGTGGAATAATTCTTGTGTGATCGTTCTGAAAATTCCTCCAAAAAGCATGCATTCAATACATATGTTTTCCTATATGCCAGGAACTGTCCTAGATCCGAGAAGAACTACAGTAAATAGAAGAGATAGGATTCACTTGTCGTGGACTTCACATTCTGCTGATGAAGGCACAGGAAGTAACAAGTTGATCATTCTCAACTTGAAATACACTGGAGTGCTTGCTCTCTGTGGGGCGCTGTTCTAAGTGCTTACCCTCAGCACACACTTCAGGGGCTTTGAAATACACTGGCGCAGGGACCCAGATCCAGCACCTCATCTTTGTTGTCAGCTAGCCTCTTAGATTGCTCCTGAAATCACCCTATTTTGACTTCAGTAATGTCTGGAAGTGAAGTAAGTGGGGGTGGGGCTGAAAGTAATACCTCAACCCCACAGCATCTAAGAAGAAAGGGGGTCGGTCCTTGGACTATACTGTTTCTTGTCGAAAAGCGGAGAGATGGAACTTTGGGTAGAAGTCCTTGCTGGAGTGCCCTCACATGGAATCATGAGGTTTTGGTTTCAAAAGTCAAAACACGACAGTGTTGGAATTGTGATGTTAGTGATGCTTAGCCTTCAGGACTCCTCACTTGTGCCTAATTTTGTGTTTATAATTAAACATAATTTTCTTTCTCAAGAGGATTCCCTGGGACACCTGGGTGGCTCAGTCGGTTAAGCATCTGCGTTCGGCTCAGGTCATGATCTCGGGGTCCTGGGATCGAGCCCCGCGTCAGCCTCCCTGCTCAGCAGGGAGTCCGCTTCGCCCTCTCCTGCTGTCCCTGCTTGTGCTCTCTTGCTTGCGCTCTTGGTCTTAAATAAATACATAAATAAAATCTTAAAAAAAAAAAAAAGATTCCCCAAAGTGAATAAGCTTCAAGGCCCCCTAAAGCCCGGATCTGGCCCTGCAGGCAGGTGGGGGGCACGCTGCGGTGGCAGGTACGCTGAAGCCGGGCCAGCAGACGGGCCAGGTGCAGCGTGGCCCACCCGGGAGCCGCGGCTTCGCTCCGGGCTTCGCTCCGGCTCTGGTCGTGCGGGAACACGTGCCCACGGGGCCGGATCTTGCAGCCCTTCAGGAGAAGCCAGAGACCCCGGGTTTTATTGTGATTTCTTGATCAACACAAAATGTTAACAAATATCTCCAACTGGAAAACACCGTGTACAGAAAACACAGGCTAACCGGCGTGTCCTCTCTCCCGGTGGTCCCTGCACACACGCCTGCCCTGGTGGTTTGTGTGCGCTTTCGCTTCATCCTCGCAGTGGCCCCAGGAAGATTTGTCTTCTCTGTTTACAGATGAAGAACGCGTGGCCCAGGCTGCCGCTGCTCCCGCGGGGGGTTGGGGGTGGGGGTGGGAAGCCCTGATTGGAACCCCGTGGGTTCAGATTTGGGGGCCCGCTCGCTAGGAAGGCCGCTGTTCTGCCTCTGCCTGAAGCTGCTGGAGCAGGGGTGGCTACGGCAGTGTGAGGGGACAGCAAGGAGCTTGGGGCCACTTGGTTCTTTCACGTTCCGCCCCCATGTCCTTGCAGCCGTGCTGGCTCGTAGGAGGTTCGGGAGGGAGATGGGGACGTGTGTGCGCTGCCCGGTTAACCACAGTGCTGGCTCTCTGCTCTTCTGGACGGTGGCCGCCCACCAATCTCATCCGTCTGGGGGGAAGGGGGCACTGCTGGGAGGTCTGCAAGGGCCGGGGTTTGAGTCCCTGGTGGGTGATCTTGGGAACTTGTCTGATTTGCAGGCCACTTTCCTTGGTGTGCTGTCCCCAGTCTCACGCTGCCCCTGCTCCCAGCTCAGTGGCCTGAAGCCCCATGTGGGCAGGCCCTCACCCCAGCAGAGCTGTGGTGCAGGCCGCGTGGGCTGAGCACCCGGATCCCTTCCCGGGCACGGCTCGCCATCGCTTTTCGCTTCTCTCTTCCGAAAGGCTTCATGTTTTATACCAGTAGAGTACTAATGAGCATGCTCACTTTCTTCTCACCGTTTTGCTCTTATACGGCACGTTCCACCTGACACAGCAGGGGCTCCTGGAACTCGCCACCTAGTGTTGTTAGGACTTCTGGAAAAGTCGGGCACTGTTTTGGGGTTTGATGAAGTCTTACTGATTTGAAAGATGGGGGTGGGAGTGATGCAGAAGCACTGTATTTATTTACTTATTTTTGATTTATTAGACAGAGAGCGAGCGAGCAGGGGAGGGACAGACACAGGGAGAGAGTATCTCCAGCAGACTGCGCTGAGCACAGAGCCTAACGTGGGGCTCGATTTCATGACCCCGAGATCATGATCTGCTTGAGCCGAAACCAAGAGTTGGATACTCAACTGATTGCACCACCCAGGTGCCCCAGTTTATTTATTTATTTATTTAAAGGTTTTATTTATTTGACAGAGAGAGACACAGAGAGAGAGGGAACACAAGCAGGGGGAGTGGGAGAGGGAGAAGCAGGGCTCGATCCCAGGACCCTGGGATCATGACCTGAGCCAAAGGCAGACGCTTAACGACTGAGCCACCCAGGCGTCCCTTTATTTATTTTTTTAACTAATCTCTACACCCAGCGTGGGGCTCGCACTCACAATCCTGAGATCAAGAGTCGCACGCTCCACTGACCGAGCCGGCCAGGTGCTCCTCGCTTCATTTCTTATTGGCAGAAATTCCTAATTTAGCAACGGTTTTTTGTTTATTAACTTTCTTCAATAGGTGATGCAGTTGCGTGGTACAAAATCCATAAAGTACGATAGAGTATATGGTGAAAAGTTTCCTGTGCCCTGTGCCCCCCGGTAACCCCTTGCGGGAGCAGCGAATGCCGTTTCTGTCTTCCCCCAGGGGGGGTCTGTGCTCTACACTCTTACGCATCTCGCTTTCCTCCTTTAACAACAGATAGCTCATCGTCTTTCGGACAAGTGCCCCCACCCATCTTAATGCTGCATATGGATGTGTCATGAGCCCTTGGGCTGTTTTCAGTCTTTTTGTGACGTTTTAAAAAAACAGTTTGTTCCAGCTGGCATATCTCATCAAGATGACGTGCACATTTCTCATGCGTTCAGTTGCATATGTGGCTGGGGGGCCCCGTCCTGGGCGGCAGAGTCAGGAGGTGAGGGGTGTGGAGGCCTCCGGGCTGTCTGCTTCCCCACTCCCTCAGCCCCACTTGGCCCCTTGGCAGCCTTCTCTGGGTTTTCTGCCTATGGGGGCGCACTGGACAAGCCTGTGGCTCATAGCGTGGGGGAGGCGGGGGAAGGGGAGCTGTGGTCAGGGTCTGTGCAAACCCAAGCTCGACTCTTCTTGGTGAGGACCGGGTCCTGATGGGCCATTTTGTCCTGGTTAAATGTGTTCGTGCCTGATCTTGCTGCTAATTGTGATGAGGCACTTTACTTGTGGCCTGGCGCCCCACAGCTCACAGGAGAGCTGGTGGGCAGAAATTAACACGCCATTATTTTTAGCATTACTTTGTCATTGGTGTCCCATATCTCTTCCTCTGAGTTTTTACCTCTTGAAATGAAAAGAATTATTTTGCAAGCCAGGGGTAAGGGCCCCAGTGAAATCTTGACTCCCTTTTCCTGCGCAAGGGTCTTTTGCCCCCACAGGATGTGAAGATTATTCTTTATCCTTGTAGTGGGTGTGGCTTAGTCATCAACCACCGCAAAGCGTATTTCCCAAGGCCTCTCAAGCATTTTTGTAAAATGCGTCCGGATAGGCCTTATCAGCAGATCCCCAGTGGGGCCAGCACCTTTTGGGTCACCTTCCTTCAGCCCACCATTCCTATAAACCTGGCCTCTGCCCCCCAGGTCCCTCTGATGCCTTCAGGGTATGGCGTGCTGGCTCAGCTGGAGGGAATTGAGTGGAGGACAGGGCTGTCAGTCCCCTAGAGGAGAAGCCCTCACACGGTGATGGGGACAGCAGCGACTGTCCCCTACTGAGCGTGCGCGCGAGGCAGAAGGCCAGGCCTGTGAGGTCCCTCGCATCGTTTGATCCTCGAAATGTGCCTCTGATCAGGAGCACATCAAGGGTAGGGGGACGGCACGTGTGGTGGTGCCACAAATGGGGAAGCCATTGAAGGGATTGGGGGACAGGGCTGGTGGGATCCGTTTGTGCTCTCAGAAGATGGTCCCGCCCGCCGTGTGGAGGAGATTTCTGGGGTGTTGTGGCAGATGCAGTGGGAGTTCCTCAGGGGCCCAGGGCCTGATGGTCATGTCCTGTGCCTGAGGGACACCTGAAGAAAGGGTGGGGTAGGCACATGTGGGGTGTGACAGGCTGTCTGCAGGCCCGATGTGTGTAGGTCCCGGAAAGACACAAAGAGCAGGGCTGGAGAGGGGGGCCAGACCCTTGCCAAATCAGGTGAGAGCTCGAGCTAACTTGAGAGATGGAAGGTTTCTGAGCAAATAAGACCGCCTCTTTTGTTGTTCACTATAGTTGAGGCCCTCAGAATGATTCCCTGGATGAATGCAGCCTGGCAGGTTGTTGAGAGAGCCTCCTGCCTGCAGGGAGGCTCCTGGGGCAAGGCTCATGAAGGATTGTAACGCCGTTGCCCGCCTCTTAGGGGACCTCTTTGGAAGAGTCTTCAGCGGCTTCCTCTTCATTACTCACCCCTGCCAGCTGCAGGAGGGTGGACCCGAGTGGGCATCACGGAAGAAGGGGGATAGTCAGGAGGAAAGCCATGCCCACTCCCAGGTGGGCTGCGTGTAGGTCAGAAGTGCCAAGTGGGTTTGCGGTTTGCTCGCCGGTGCGGGTGGGTGGGGCTGCAGTCCTACCATCCTCATGGCTCTGCACCTGCCTCCCCTGCAAACACATATGGTCGCGACTCCATTTGCCAGCAAACAGGTATGGGGCACCTGCTGCATGCTGGCCAAGATTCTGGGGTTGCAGAGGGGCCTCTGCTCTGCTCTCCTGGCAACCCCACCCCAAGGGAGAGGTGTGTGGAGAGGAGAGGGGACGGGGTCCCTCCAACAAGCACAGAATAACTTGGTGAGTGCTGTGGGGATAGCTACTGTGGGAGCCAAGGCCCGGGGGTCCGGCTGGTGGCAGCCAGTCAGGGAAGGCTTTGCAGAACCAGGGCAGACGTGAGGACTTCCTGAAGCTGGTGGTGGGACAGGTGCATTTGAAATAGTTGATGAAACAGGAAGGCTGAATCAAGCAGTCCCTGTGTTTTGCCCCCTGGTGAAGTATCACAGATGGTGTCGATGGCTGGGGGTATGTTAATTCGCTGGGGCCCAGGGCTCGAGAAGCCCAGGGATCCATGGCTGTGTTTCCCTCTGGGCTCTCCTGGACTGGGGAGAATGGCACCACTGTGTGACTCTCATCCAGGACGACCCCAAGGGTGCCTCCTGGTCAGCCAGACTGCATAGGAGTCAAAGGGCGCGGTTGGGGCTCCTGGGCTCTCCCCCACCCCATCCATGCGCCTGGCCTGGGAATGGGGTTTGGGCACGTGACGGGCAGAGGCAGGTGCTTGGCTCTACCTGGCCTCCTGGGCTCAGCGGCCAGCTCCGTGCCAGGCTTCCAGTGACCCACCAACCTGGAAGGGAAGCCAGAGACTGGAACCTTTCTCTGGGCCGCTCCCTGTTCCCTGTGCCGAGGACACAAAGGGCTGAAGCTTGGGCGGGATTTCCTGTCCTTTCAGAGCTCCTCGGCCTCTGATCCACAACAAATAATCCAACCAGGGATACCTCTCATGAGCCTTTCAGAAGTCGTAGCCTCTCATGTATCATGATTTTTGATAAGTTCTATCTGTACTACGTTTGTACAGACTTAGAGAGCCTTCTCAGGGGATGGAGAAAGCAAGGTTTCTGTTCCTCTTGCTGCTTCTGCTGGCCGTCTCGGTGACTAGCACCACAGGTCCGGTTCGCCTCCCGGGTCACAATCACCCAGTCGCTTCTGTGCGGTTCTCTATCCCAGTCCTTACTCCTCTAGACCCTCAGTGACCTGCAGCTCTCCAGATTAGGGTCGGGGTTCATCAGGAGGTGTAGGCCTTGCTCCTGGCCCCTCCCCTTCCAGGTGCATTTAGTTTCCTCACCTTTTGTCCCTCGTGCCCCGTTCCCTTCTCCAGAGGCATCGCCTCTTTAGCAAAATGTAAGCCAGTGAACCAGGCTCTTAGTGCCCTTCTGGGCACCTGAGGTTTTAGCTCGGTTTGAATTGTGTGTCTTCCACCAAAGGCTGAGTCTTAGATGTTAAATAGGCTGGGCCTGGGGACAGCTCAAAGTTTATTTCTTACAAAGGTGTATAGAATTGCCTTGGGCTATGAAGTGGTTTCTGAAATGGGTTCTATTATAACCACAAGAGAAAAGCAAGGAAGAGTACGTGAAACCATTTGTTTCCTTTTGGGAAGTGTTTATACCTCTATTTATTTATTTATTTATTTAAAGATTTTATTTATTTGACAGAGAGAGAGGGAACACAAGGAGGGACAGAGGGAGAGAGAGAAGCAGGCTTCCTGTGGAGCCCGATGCGGGGCTCGATCCCAGGACCCTGGGACCATGACCTGAGCCGAAGGCAGACGCTTAACGACTGAGCCACCCAGGCGCCCCTATATCTTTATTTTGATATGATTTCAAATTTATTGAAAAGTTGCAAGAAAAATAAGGAACTTCCACGTATCCTTTACCCAGATTCACTGTTCATGTCTCACTTCATGTGTTTTTTTTTTTTTTTTTTTTAAAGATTTTATCTTGGCTGCCTGGGTGGCTCAGTTGGTTAAGCGACTGCCTTCGGCTCAGGTCATGATCCTGGAGTCCCGGGATCGAGTCCCGCATCGGGCTCCCGGCTCGGCGGGGAGCCTGCTTCTCCCTCTGACCCTATCCCCTCTCATGCTGTTTCTCTCTCTCTCTCTCCCTCTCAAATAAATAAGTAAATAAAATCTTAAAAAAAAAAAAAAAAA
>NC_058404.1:199541572-199561948 GCF_002201575.2 Neomonachus schauinslandi
GTTAAGCGTCTGCCTTCAGCTCAGGTCATGATCCCGGGGTCCCGGGATCGAGTCCCGCGTCGGGCTCCCTGCTCGGCAGGAAGCCTGCTTCTCCCTCTCCCACTCCCCCTGCTTGTGTTCCTGCTCTCGCTCTCTCTCTCTGTCAAATAAATAAAATCTTTAAAAAAAAAAAAAAGATTTTATTTATTTGAGTGAGGGAGAGCAGGAACAGGGGGAGAAGGAGAAGCAGGCTCCCCGCTGAGCAGGGAGCCCAGTGCGGGGCTCGATCCCAGGACCCTGGGATCATGACCTGAGCTGAAGGCAGATACTTAACCGACAGAGCCGCCCAGGTGCCCCCCACTTCCTGTGTTTTATCTGTTCTGTGACTCTGGTATATATGCCATGTAAGCAAGTAGGTATTTCTTGGAAGCATTAGAAGAACCAGTTGGAGGTACTAGTACATTCCCTAAGAACAAGGGCATTGTCTTACATAAGCACTGTGCAGTTACCAAGATCAGCAAATTTAACGTTAATCTCGAGCCGTTTCCTAGTCCACGGTCTGTATTCACATTTCGCCTGTTGTTTCAGGAATCTTCTCTGATAGTCCGTCCGCTGGTCGCTGCCATCGGCGAGGCGGGCCGTTGGCAGCACGCCGGAGGGGGAGGCGCGTGCTGGGAATGCCGGCTCTGAGCACCTGCCCGAGGAGGCTTGCCTTTGTAGGAACAAGGAATTTGTGGGAGACGCTTTCAAGCCAGGTGGAAACTCTCTTCCTCATGCAGCTGTGAGCTGCCAGGCCGAGCGCCCACTGGCCCTTGCCCGTCACCGTGCTTCCTGTGCTTGTTAGGCTGCTTTCCCTCTTCCCCCGCTTCTTTGTGTTTGCTCGGATCCATGTGGGCTCTTGGATTTTCGCTTTATTCAATGGATGAGAATCCCTTGCCCTCATTATTTATTCCGACGGCTTGATTGTTCCAGATTTAGCCAGTGGGAGTCCTTGTTTCAAGCTGGCTACTGTTTGCTTTAAACATGTCCCCGTATTTCTCTGGGCACTTTCTTACTTTCTAGCACAGGAGATGCTGCGGGTTCATTTTATACTTTCCAGTGAGCCCTGGAAACCCTTTGTTTTTAATGAATGCACCAGTATGTACATTCCAAAACGTAGTTTATTGTGTACTACCGTTGGGGATTTATCTGTGTTCTTTGGGACTTTGGTGTACATGTTTTTGGGAGAGAAGACCTCATGACTGTCGCCTGAGTGGCTCTCTTTTCATGATAAGTGGGTAATGCAGATTTACCTTAGAGATAACTTAAACTGAGCTAGAGGTTAATTATTAAAGCAACTCTTATTTTTTTTTAAAGATTTTATTTATTTATTTATTTAGTGCATGAGAGTTGGGTGGGGGGTGAGGGAGAGAATTTCAAGCACGTTCCACACTGAGCACAAAGCCTGATGCTGGGCTTGATCTCCTGATCCTGAGATCATGACCTGAGCTGATACCAAGAGTCGGACACCCAGCCGACTGAGTCCTGTGGTGCCCAGCAGCTCTTACTGTTTAAGCACTGACTGTGTGCCTGTCATTTTAATTCTTACAAAGACCCTTGTTAACCATAAGGAAACTGAGGCTCAGAGAAGTGAATATACTGGTCATAGTCACACAGCTAGTGAGTAATTGGGCCAGGGTTTCAATTCAGTTCAGTCTGATTTTAAAGCTACCTTTTTCTGAAATATTTTATTGTGGTATAAGGTATTTCCTTACTCCGAACTGTAGAATTTGTACATGTCACAGTTGAACAACAAAAAGCTTATTTGTGGTTTTAGGGGCTTTTTCCCTACTGCATAATTCTGTGTCTTCTATGATGACAAGTCTGCAGAGTTAAAGCTTGTGGTTCATCACAGTGTTCTCTCAAAGGAAAGGCCCCTTGTTTTCATTAGAGAGTGACTCGGCAGTCCTGGTGTTTCTGTGAATACCCAGAAGTTCCCTAACCCTCTTATTTTCTTCCTATAGGAATTTGCTTGCTAGAAAACAGAATGCAAGACTTGACAAACAAAATGACTTGGGATGGAAGTTATTTGGAAAAGTACCACTTCGAGAGAATGCTCAGAAAGATTCAAAGAAAATACAAAAGGTATACGACATACAAAAACGCAGAAATACGCTGTGCAGCATATATTTATGAACCTTGCCAAAATACCTTTATGGAGGCTTTGAAATTGGAAAACTTTGTGTTGAGCTGCATGCCAAGTTCCTAAAATTTAAGTCTGTCTCCAGAAAGTTGATGTCTTTAACCTTTTCCATTCCTTGTAGCTTACCGCATGCACACGAGAGCGCTGGATTTAGCTCTTCGTAACGTCACTTGATCGGTTTTTCCACTACTAGTTGCAAATGTGTTTATTGTCAAATTTTTATTAATTGTGTTCCTTATTAAAGCACTCTCCCTCTCCGGTCCCCTGGGTTTCTTGGAGCTTAATCCTTCCAGTGCTGATTTGGCCAGGAATGCAGGGGCCATCATTCACCCCGGCTGTAGTATGACCCTCTGCCCCTTGCTGGCTCGGGAGCTGCCCCCTTGTCCGAGCGTGGGGAGGGCCTGCGGTTATCTCATCACCGGGCTTCCTCGCTCTCCATGCAGGGAGTGATGCCAACAGCTGGAGGCATGTGCTCATCTTCTCAAAGACGGCTCATGTACAGACTCCACGAGGCCGGGGTATCTGTGGCCTTGGACCCTGACTGTTACCGCCTGCGTCCTCCCCTGGGCTCTGAGTCCCAGCCATCCTCACAGACTGCCGTTTGCCCAGGGCTGTGACACTGCCCCCCATCCTCAAGCAGGCTGACTCCTCCCACCTCAGTTTTGTATTCACTGACAGTCGTTCAGTGAATATTTTTGAGGACCTGCTACGTGCCAGGCCTCGTGTGTGGTGCTGGGCTTCGAGAACTGACCACGGCACCTTGCTCCAGAGCGCCCCTCTGGTAAGGAGAGGCCTCCAGGGCAGGTAGGGAAAGGAGCACTAGGGGTGTGTGTGGGGGTGGGGCAGGGCCTGCTGGGCTAGGCTGCACCCAAGGTCGAGTTCAGAGGTGTGGCAGAGTTAATAACATGGGGGGTCATGAGCTGAGTGATTACCTTTGCTGGTTTCAAATGAGTCAGCACTTGGGCTTCTAGTTCATGTAAAGCCTTCTGAAGAAGGTACTATTATTGTCCTCATTTTACCGAAGAAGCACTTAAGACACAGGCTGAGTGACTTGGGCAGAGCTGGACCCTACCCCGGGGCCCTCTCTGCTCCTCTGCCGAGGGGCTGTGTGCCCCACGAGCCTGGGGAGCAGTGGGAGGGGCTGTCCCTGGGGCTTGTGCGCTGTGCTGGGCCTGGAACCTGTCTCTGACCTGAGGGCTCGGGGGAGCCCCTCGAGGGTTTTACTTACCTCTGGAGTGATAAGTGCCCCTGGCAGGAATGTGGCTCTTGGACTAGTCCAGAGGAGTAAAGTGGGGTCTGGCCTGGCGCTGTGGTTGTTGTGGGTTGCAGGGGACAGCCCCTTTGAGTACCAGACACGTTGGGTAGAGGGGCACAGCGTGTGCGGGGAGGCGGTGAGTGCATGCTGGGGCCCTGGCTTGAACAGCATGAGGGATCTGCACGAATTTCAGGTGTTTCTGCCTTGGCAAACTGAAGGTGTTCTGAATGTTGTCCCAACATTCCCTGTAGCAGTTGTCTGGGCCCAGGACTCTCACCAAGTTAGAATTCGTTTTTATAGATTGTTATAGCATACAATTAAAAGGTGATGTGTTTGTATGCAAAGCTCAACTATAAATTCTTAGAAACTAAATAGCCAAGCTGGATTTTTAAAAGAAATCCACGCTTTGAAAAAAGTAACCATTATACTTAGATTTTCCCATGACTCAGCGTGTTTGAATTTCTTATCTTTTTCGTTCCCTTTTTTTTTTAAGGTGAACATGGATTATGTTCTTGAACCTAAAGAATTTTTGTGAACCAAAATGACTAGGTCCGCTAATTATGTGTTAACACAATACTGCAAAGAAGAGGACCATTTGGCTTCAACCATCAATAATAAAGGATGTAATTGTACCTGCATGAGTTACACGATCCTGCCCGTGTCCTGTTCGCTCATGCTTTGTGTCTCTGGCCCTCTATCCCATGCCTCCCTCCCTGGGGCTGGCAAGGCCCATGCGGGATCCAGGGCCAGGGACCTGCCACTGTGGGGATGCTCCTGGGCATCAGGCTGGAGCTGGCTGTCCAATGTCAGCTCACAGCCTTTAGAGAGCGCAGAGCTGGGGCTGACTGTCGGGGCCCGTGATCTCAAATGGTGCCGACAACTCCAGTTAGAGCCGAAGCATAAGGAAGGGTTTAGGAAACTCTATTTCCTTTTCCCATTCTCTTTGAAATGTTTTATCACACAGTGATTGAAGAGCATGGACTTTGGAGTCAGACTGCCAGAGTTGGTATCCCAGCTCTGCCACAGCTGAGCTGTGTGGGCAAGTCACATAACCTTTCTGAGCCTCCTTTCCCTCCTCTCTAGAATTTGGAGAACCATAGTACCAGCCTTGGAGGGGTGAGGATTAAATGCGCGAATGTACATCATGCTCAGAACAGCGCTGAATGTTTTAAGTGCCAGAAAGCGTTTGCTGTTGTTACTGTGACACACAAGAAACAGAACGCAGTGTGAGAGAATGAGCCTGAGGCCTCCACAAACCCCTTCACTTGCATGTTCAACAAATACTGCACCATGCTGAGGCCAGGCCTGTGGTTGGGTCGGCACGCTTCAAGGAGCCTGTGGCTGAGCCGAGGGGACAGGTGCACACACCAGCCAAGGTCTTTGCACTGGAAGACTTGCATTTGATTTCCCACTTCACCTCTCCTTATCTGTATAACCGTGGGCCAGTTACTCCTTGGCAACTAGGGCATTACGAGTCCTACTCACTGGATTGTTATACATTAAGAGATCATGTATGTGAAATATTTTTGTCCTGTGTTTAGCACAGCCTGTGGCCCAGAGTTAGTAGGCAAGGAGAGGCAGTCATGACTTTTCATTAAGAAATCGGTCCAGCAAGTGGCGGGTGCTACCTCTGGTTTGCCCAGGACATCCTGGGACACATCTGACATCCTTGTAACGGGTCCAGATTCTCTTCACTTGAGCCCTGTGTGTACATGGCTGCCATTTTTAGGAAATGCTGCAATGTTACTTTCAGTTACGTTTTCAGATTTCATAAAAGTTTTGGAAAGTAATGTTCTCTCAGCTTACATTATTTCAGAGAGATGTTCTAAATAGGGGAAACAAAAATGACCAAGGATAGCTATGAGAATGACACTAAAGCGGTGGTTCTCAAAGTATGGTCCCTGGACTAATATCATGACCATCTGGGTGTGTGTTAGAAACACAGGTTCTCAGGCCTCACCCTAGACCCACTGAAGGAGCTGTGGGGCTGGGGGCACCACAAGTTGTGTTCTAGCAAATGCTCTAGGTACTGGTCACGCACATTCACATTGCAGAAACACTGCTATTGGAGAAGGGGATGCTGGATATTGAGAGGCAAATAGCCATCTTTGCCTACAACAGGTTAAATAAGTGGTCCAAAGTACACTAGATACACATTGTGGCAGCTGCTGGTGAACTGGAGAGGTCCCCGAGAATAAAGACAGGGAGAACGCATTTGAAGACAGCTGTCTTCGGGTCTCCTGTCATCGGGTTTGTATGCACCAGGGCTCTGGCCACATTGGCCCATCGGGGCAGCACACCCTTTTCCTTGTGAAGAAAGAGGAACCTTCCTTCTTGGATTCCACAGTCCTGTGTTCCACAGATTTGAGCCACTGTGGGGGTCTGTCCTGGGATTACAGTGAAGGGCAAGACTTATGTGGCCCCTGCCTTCGTTGGACCTTACCGTAGATCGGGGGCAGAGATTAAAGCACCATAACTCTAGGTAATTGCAGCTGTGATAAGCCTTGTGAAGGCAGGTGGCGTGTGGCCATCCTAGAGTTTCTGCACCACTGGTTTTTTCAAGTGACCGCCCGTTCCCAAGTCCAAGGGGCATTCCTCGGCCCACGTCTTATCAGCCTCTCCTGTGCTCCTTGTGAGCCTTTCTGACCTTGACTTCCAGGTCACCACACTCTCCTCTGCGGGGTGCCCTCTAGATTTTAGAGTGCCCCTCAGGTGCTTCTCTGTGGTCACCCCCTAGGAGACCTCAGCTGGACTCGAGGCTCCACTGGCCGCCCCCACATTTGTTCCCAGCCAGGACCTCATCCCTGAACTGTAGATTTCGGCAGGGTGCTCCACTGGGTGTCCTCCAGCCACTTCCTCTCTGACTCTTACTTTGTTTTTTTCCATACCGTTGGGCCTCTTCCTTTTGCATGTTTCCCCATTTTGGAAGGCGATGGACTTAGCCTTCTTCTTCAGGTCTAAAACTTGAGAGTTGTTCTTGACTTCTCTCTTCTCACATCCTCCTTCCAGGCTGACTGGCGTTTTGTTTTTGTCTGCGTTCTGTCCATGGCTTTGATGTGCAGCCTGGTTTGGGAAGCAGTGATTTGCTGGGGAATTTCGATGCTCCGGTGATATTGTGAGGATGAAGTCTTATTAAAAGATCTCACTGCCAGGGCGCCTGGGTGGCTCAGTTGGTTAAAAGATCTCACTGCCATCGCCTGGCGTGAGGTAGTTGTGGTTTACTGTTCCTCAGTTGCTCGAACTATTGGAAACGGGGGGTGGATTTGTAAAGATAAATTAGCAATACTTAATTATCCTGGTTATATTAATTGGTAGAAGACGTTAGCAAATTAAGAGAAAGAAAACACTTGGCGTCTTATTGCCCTGAAAGAACCACTGTTTGCATTTTGGCATTGTTCCTTTCAGTAATTTTCTCATGCACTGTCTTTTTATTTTTATTTTTTTGAAGAAAAGACCACTTAAAAAGTAAAGGTGAGTCTATGTAATTTGAGGAGATGTGGGAGGAGCTCAGGGCTGCA
This sequence comes from Neomonachus schauinslandi, assembly GCF_002201575.2. NCBI lineage: Eukaryota > Metazoa > Chordata > Mammalia > Carnivora > Phocidae > Neomonachus > Neomonachus schauinslandi. The sequence continues at coordinate 199,548,507 of NC_058404.1, forward strand.
CACATTTGGGGGATGCTTCAGAGCAGAGTTTGTGAATCTTTTAGACATAACACTGGGTACATGGACTTGAGGGATTCAGGCAGTGTGCTGTTGACACCCCAGCGCAGCTGCTCACGGACAGGGACCACTGTAGGGAGTACGGGCTTGCGGGCTTCCTTGTCCTGGATTAAACATGTCCCGTGAGCCAAGAAGCATACATGTGTTTGTATAACCTGGAACGTGTTGGACGGCCTTCTGGAATTTCCAGTCAGCTCTTAGATATGAAAGAGAGAATCCCAGAAGAAGGCAAATCCAGAACAGCCTGAAGTGGTATTCATTCTTCTCACCTCTGGGTTCTGTGAGGTCTGGGTAATCAGAAAAGCATAAATCATCAAAAAATGCAGAAAAGACAAGCCTGGATGGTCAGTGCAGGTGGCTGGTGATGGGCCTGCAGGTAATTCTAAAACAACAGTGAGAAAACTTCCTTCATCTTCAAAATGGGTTTGAACCAGTTTACAGAACAGAGCAGTTCCCAGTTCTGGGTAAGGAGTAAGCATACTCTAACCTGTCTCCTGATGAATACAGCTATCAAACTGGCAGGTGGACTGGGGGGAAAAAGACCACAATTCAGAATACCTCTGAGTTGATTGACTTTACCATTTTTCCCCTCTGATATTCCCCAGGCCAAACTCAAGGTATCCTAAAACCCAGACATGGGTGTTAATGAGCACTAGGTATTAGAGATGGGTTAGATGGGTGTTGGAGAGCACTAGGAAAGTCTTTCTAGTTTGTGCTGAGGAGTGGTACTCTCACACTCAGAGAGAATGCAGAAACCCTACTTTTCATTTTTTTCTTTTCTCTGTTTTCTCATTCCCTAGCACCCATGCAGTCTCCTGGCAGCAGAAACGGGCCAGCAGGAGCCTGAAACTCTAAGGAAGGGGAACTGATTAGAGGAAGTTTATTCCCAAGAAGGTGGGGCAGACCCATGATGCCCTATTCTCTCTCCTCCTACCACTTGGCCCAAGGTTGTGGGAGGTGTGTGTCTGGCTAGAGAACCAGAAAAGTGGTGACTCAGGAAATCTGCAAGTTCTGGAGACATTGTGGAGAGGAAGAGCTCAGGAAAGTGACCTTTAAGGTTGTTATGAACTCCGAGGCTGACTCTCAAGTTGTGGATTCATGGATCTGACCCTAACTAGCAACAGTAGACTTGAAAACTGGACTTTGGGAGTAGACCAGCACCCACGCTGGCCACTGGGCAGTGCTCATGGGGGGTATAGTCAACAGGTGCTGTGAAGGCTTTGCAAAGTCAACTGACTTTGGAGCCATAACCCACAGAAGGCTATTTGGAACATGGGGCTGGAATCCAACCAAATCAATTGTCTGTTAAAATAAAAATGTCAACATTCTCCAAAGGGTTTAGACAAGACCCCCAAGTCTTGTAACACAACAGTCAAGATGTCTAGGATGCCATTCAGACATACTAGGAAAATCTCACCTTCCGTGGGAAAAGATAATTAACAGACACCAGTACCAAGATAACACAGGTACTGGTGAATTATCCAGCAAAGACTCTAAAGCAGCCATTATAAAAATGCTCCAATAAATAAGGGGGAATGTTCTTGAAATAGGAAGGTAGAAAGTATCAGTAAAGAATTAGAAAATATAAGGAGGAACTATGTGGAACTTTTTTTTTTTTTTTTTGAGAGAGCTGGGTGGGTGAGGGGAGACAGAGGGAGAGACAGAGAATCTCAAGCAGGCCCCATGCCCACCGCGGAGCCCGACACAGGGCTCGAGCTCACGACCCTGAGATCATGACCTGAACCAAAATCAAGAGTTGGATGCTTAACCAAGTGAACCACCCAGGAGCCCCTACACAGAACTTTTTAATGAAAAATAACAGTAACAATAAAAAGCTAACTGGATAGCCTCAGTAGCAGAATGAAGATGATAGCAGAAAGAGTGCATAAACTTTGAGACAGGTCCATAGAAACCATTCCATCTGAACAATACAGAGCAAAAAGATTGGAGGAAAAATGAACAGAGCCTTAGGGACACGTGGGGCAGTACTAACAGGTCAAACGTTTGTGCTCTTGGGGTTTCAGAAGGAGAGGAGAAAGATGGGTTGCAGAAAAAAATATTGGACAAATAATGTCTGAATACGTCCTAAATCCGACAAAAGATCTAAACTTACAGATTTAGGGAGAGGGGGGCTCAGTGAACTCCAGACAGGAGGAAGCCACAGAGGCCCATGCCCAGACACACCATAATCAAACTGCTGAAAATAAAGACAAAAAGTATCTGACAAGCAGCCAGAGAAAATGCATTACCTATTGGGGAACGACAATTTGAATGATTTTTCGCATCGGAAACCCATTTTTAATGTACTGGAAGAAAAGAGCCCTCAGTCCCAAATTCTGTCGGGCATGATACCCTGCAGGGGTGAAGGTGAAATACAGGGCTCTCAGATGAAGGAACAGTGGGAGAATTTGTTGCCAGCAGATCTAACTCAGTGAGTTGCTAAAGGAAGTTTTTCAGACGGAAAGGTCATTACACCTGAAGGAGACTTGGAACATTTGGAAGGAAGAGCAGGAGAACGGTGAGGGTCTAGGTAGGTAGAGTGGACCCCTGTTGTCTTAATGAGCTCTTTAAAACATGTCCTACTGACAGCAAGGATGAGACCGTTGTCTGGTTTTCAATGTCTGTAGGTGTCCCATAGAGGGATATATATGGTGGTAAGAGTGTAAAAAAATTAAATATGCGTTATAATCCCTAGATCGACCACCAAATTATACAAAGAGTAAAAAACACAGCAAATTAAAATGAAATTCTAAAAAGTTCAAAAAATAAATCAAGGCAGGAAAGAGCAAATAGAGGAAGGAAAAACGTAAAACAGACAAGATGATAAACTGAAACATATCAGTAATTATGGTAATATAAATGGTCTGAACACACCTGTTGTGTGTCTGAATGCCTAATCCTGACAGATTGTCAGAATGGGTGAAAAAATTAAAAAGACCCAAATATGTGTTGTCTAAAAGAAACTCACTTCACATGTAAAATACGTAGGTTAAAATGAAAGGATGGGAAAAGATACACCATGAAAGCACTAGTCAGAATGAAGATGGAGTAGATAGAGTAGCATAAGAAAAAGTAGATTTCAGAGCAAGGGAAGTTCCCAGGGACAAGGCGGGACGTTACCCAATGAAGACAGAATGACTGAATGTGTGTGCACCCACAAGAGCTACAGAATGCATGAAGCAGGGCAGAGCTGAAACAAGTGTACAAGTCCACAGTTATTACTGGAGTGATGACTCTCTGAACAGTGATCCATGGACCACTGACAGAATCAGCCAGGACACAGAAGGACTGACCATCACCCATCAGCCAGCAGGACTGACCTTTGGAGAATACTTCGGCCTCCCGTGAGAGCACAGCACACATTCTTGACAAGCGTGCATGCAACATTCACCAAGATAGACCATAACCTGTGTTATAAAAGAAACCATAAAGCTGGAAGGATTAAAATGACACAAAATAGGTTCTCTAACCACAGTGGAATTAGATCATAAAGCCGTGACACAAAGATAGCAAGAAGCTTTCCCAAAACTTGGAAATTAAATACGTAACACACTTCTAAATAAATCATGGGACAATGAGGAGGTCACAAAGAAAGTTAGAAAATATTCTGGACTGAACGAAAATAGAACTTACCAAAATTTGTGGGATATAATGCTTAGAAGGAAATTTATAGCATTAAAATGCTTATATTAGAAAAGAACAAAGGTCTCCAATCAGTAATCTGATTTTCTACTTTAAAAGCCATGAAAGAAGCAAATAAACCCAAAGCAAGCCAAGGGGGGGAAAATAATAAACATAAGAACAGAAATCAATGAAACTGAAAATGAAAAAATAATAATGAAACCAAAAGCTAGTTCTTTGAAATGATGAAGAAAATTGATCAAAACTGACAAAAAGAGAGGTGAATCAGATCATCAATAAGACGAGTGAAAAAGGGGGATACCACCACAGACCCTACAGAAATTAAAACAATAATGAGAATGTCATGGATAACTCCACGTTCTTAAGTTTGATAATTTAGATGAAATGGTCCATTTCTTTGAAAATCACAAATCACCAAAACTCATCCATGAATAGATGACCTGAATCATCCTCTAATTATTAAAGAAATGGAAATCTCCAAGCTCAGGGAGTGTCATTGGTGAGTTCTACCAGTATTTAAAGAAAAATAACATCAATTTTAGAGGAGGGACTACCTCCTGATGCATTTTATGAGGCCTGTATTACCCTGATACCAAAACAAGACAAGTGCAGTACAAAAAAAGCCAATTTCAGACCTCTATCCCTTATGAAGACACACATAATCCCCAGTAGAATATTGGCAAGTTGAATCCATTAATACTTTAAAAAAGAAAAAAGGGCAATACACCACAACTAAGTGGCATTTTTGCCAGGAACGCAAGGTTGGTTTGGCATTTGAAAATCAGTCAGTGTAATCCCCCATATTGACAATCTTGGGTGAGTCTCAGGGGTATTATCTGAGTGTAGGAATCTAATCTCAAAAAGTTGACAGCCTATACGATTCCATGTATGTGACATGCTTGAAAATACAGAGCCGTAGTGCCAGGGATGGCCTAGGGTGTGAGGAGCAGGGAGGAGGTTTTGGGGATGGTAGAACGGCTCTGCATCTTGGTTGTGATGGTGGTGGCTGGAGGAAAGTCGTAGAACTTTATGTTCTGTGGTGGTTGGTGGTGGCTGTTAAAAGTCGTAGAACTATGTACATCAAAAAAGCTGTTTTAGGGGCGCCTGGGTGGCTCAGTCGTTAAGTGTCTGCCTTCGGCTCAGGTCATGATCCCAGGGTCCTGGGATCGAGCCCCGCATCGGGCTCCCTGCTCCGGGGGAAGCCTGCTTCTCCCTCTCCCACTCCCCCTGCTTGTGTTCCCTCTCTCGCTGTGTCTCTCTCTGTCAAATAAATAAATAAAATCTTTAAAAAAAAAAAAGCTATTTTAATGTAAAAAAAATAATGAAGAATGAATGGTCCATCAGGGCGTTTCCATTTTTAGGGATTCATCCTAGAGATGAATCAGTATGTAAGCAAAATGTTGGTTGCTAAGGGTATGGATTGCAGCACCAAAGGTTGGAAGCAAGCTAAATGCCTGGCAATGGAGAATTGGTTAAATCCCTAAGTGAAATAAAGTGCAGATCTTGAAAAGCAAAGCGAATAACCATTCTGTGAGTGTGCTCTGTATTTATAAAGGTACATGCATATCTTTGTAGATGCAGACTCTCTCTGGAAGGATACTTACACGACTGATCATGATAGAATTACTTTGGAGAGGGTAATGAACTGGGGATGTGGGAGATAGGGAGGAGGGCAACCTACTTTCTCTGTATACCCTTTCATACCTTTTGGATTTTGTTCTATGTGTGTATGTCTACTCTAAAAAAGATATTTTTTTTAAGATTCTATCTATCCATCCATCCATCCATCTATCTATCTATGAGAGAGAGAGAGAGCACAAGCAGGGAGAGGGGCAGAAGCAGAGGGAGAAGTAGGCTCCCCGCCGAGCAAGGAGCCTGATGTGGGACTCGATCCCAGGACCCCGCGATCATGACCCAAGCTGAAGGCAGACGCTTCACCAACTGAGCCATCCAGGCGTCCCAGTCTAAAAAATAATCTTTAAAAATGTGTGTAGGGGGCACCTGACTGGCTCCCTGGTAGAGCATGCAACTCTTGATCTTTAGGTTGTATGTTCGAGCCCTACATTGGGTGTAGAGATTATTTAAAAATTAAAAAATCTTAAAAAAAAGAAAACAGTTAAAACAATATTAAAAATGTGTGCAGAATGATAGAGGAAAAATTTGAGGAATTTTGGGCACAGGATAGCCAGATGAAGCCAAGGGTGAATGGATGTCCCAAAATACAACCCACGAGGTCTTATGTAACTCCAGAGGCACACTACAGATTTGGCATTGAGCTTCCCAGTGGACCGAGGAAAGAGGGATACGTTAGACAGCTGTGGCGATCCCTTGTTGGAAGCTGAACCTGTTCTGGAAGTTTGGGCTTGTCAGGGTGCTAGGCAGCATGTTTGTATGCAACAGGGACCTTCTGGTGGAAGGTGAGTCTCAGGAGATGATCGCAAAAAATGTGCAGTCCCCCTAATTTGGGTTTTTGGAGAAGCAACAGGTTAAATATTTATCAAACCTGTACATGATGCCTTTCTGGACGAGAAGGGAAAGGAAGCAATGGGAAGTTTCTGTAGGGGAAATGGCAAGGTCATTGCATTTGACCTCTGTGTTTATTCTTGGGATAGGTTGTCTCCCACTGTTGTGGTAATGGTTAATTTATTCTGAGAAGTGTAGCTCTTGTACTTCAAGTGCCTTTCAATGATATAAACTGAAATTCCAGCGCATAGTGCCTCTTACGGTTTGCTTATTTTTCCTAATGTGGAAGTGATAAATTCCCCATCTGTCTGCCCACGTGGTTCCCAGGAGGAGAGAGGGATTCTGGAACAGGAGCCCACGTGTTAGTTCTCTTGCAGATCTTCCCTGGGGGCCTCTGACAGGGCAGGGGTCAGAGGTCTGCGGTTTGGGAAGGCAGGGGGACCACGAGAGGACTCTGACTGGGATCAGGGGTCCCCGAGTGTGGTCTTGGTTCTGTTGTCCACAGTCAGTTGTGTGGCCCTGGGCCAGCAACTGCCTGCCCGAACTTTGGTTTCCCACTCTGCAAAGATCATGTGCACCTAGCCCGTGCTTGGGAGGGTCAAGTAGGATGAAGGCACTCCCGGGGCAGCGGCTGGCATCCATTGGGAGCTCAGTAAAGGTCAGTGGCTCCTCCTGTTCTGGTCTAACCTCATGGCTACACCTTCACTCTTGTGGGTGATTAAAAAAAAACAACCAGCTTTGCTGCAGGAATGTTCGATGTGGTTTGGAAATTGCAGTTGGCAAAATCAGCCTTGAATTCCATCTGAAGTGGCTTAAAAAATGTTTTTTTCTTTTTCAAATGATGAAAATAATTAATGATAAAAGACCCAAATGATCGATGTAGGTAGGGTAAAACAGGAATGCCCTCTGTACCCCAAGACTTCCCAGCCCCTCCTGGTGGGAGTCTGACAGATTAGTGCCCACCCTCCCAGAGTACGTACATACATTTTTCATCCATGTAAATACAGTTACTACAGAATCATAGGCTGTGTGAGTTGTGCACATTCTCTTTGGTGTGCACAGGCCAGGTACTCAGGAAATTGACAAATAAGCAACTTAAAGATGCAGTAGGCTGTGCTGAGCTGGAGAGCACCATCCGTGTTCTGAAGCCAGTTTCCCACTGACCTTGGGCTCTGGCAATGGCATCTGCATTCTGGTGGCCCGTCCTGTCACTGGAACCAGAAAGATGCATTTCATGGTAGCAGCTGAACGGAGGCAGCTTCCTAGGAAGACCCAGACAGATGGCCCCTGGGAGCTTTCGAATGCTTTTGCCCTTCTCTGGGCAGTTCAATGTGTTGTCATGAAAACAGTGACAGCCGAAGAATACTGCTCTTCCATTGATCTAGTTCCCAGTGGAAGACTGAAATTTTCAAGTATTTTGTAATCTCTCAAACACAGTTGGAGCAGCGGGAGAGACACTTCCAGTGGCTGAGGGGCCCAGGTCTGGCTGGCTTGCCCTACGGGTCCAGTGGGGAGTGCAGGGCCCAGTGCACAGTAGGCTGCCTGAGGAGGCCTAATCAGCAGGTGTAGGGGTGGAAAAATTTCCCTTCTCCCCTTCTAGGTTCTTTGGTCCGTCTAATAATGAAACAGACATAACAGATTAACAGGAGAAAAACTAATTTTGTATGTATGGGAAACTCAAAGAAGTGACCAAAGCAGGTGGCTTTTAACACCTTTTAGACAAAGAGACAGTGAAATTGTAAAGAATTGACAAGATGAGGGGGTTTGGACTTGGGGTAGTAGATTAGTGAAGACATAAAAAGGTTTGTTTACGCAGCCTTCTTGGCCCTGAATTCCCTGTCTCTGGTGGCAAGGACGCCTCTGTCCCTCCTGGTGCAGGGAGGGTACCTCCCACACGGGAGACTTATTCCTGCTTGCAGGGGGACAGAAGAAGGTCAGAGGGTCCTTGCACTCACTGTTTCTCGAGAAACTTGAATTCAGAACAATCAGTGTGCCAAAGTGGCATGTTTGGGGTGGCATATTCTATGCTTCTTCATAGACGACTGCGTAGGACTCTGAGAAACCTCAGATTGGTGGAGACTGAGGCAATTTCCACACCTCCCTGTAAGTGACTTGTCTAACTTGAATTCAGAGTGTTACTTTTAAAAAACATCTCGTTGGCGTGGAAGCACTTTGGATGGGGCCTTCGTATTGGCACTAGAAACTCCCATGGTGTTCCCAGAAGTAATAGGCGAGTGCTACATTTATTCCATGAGACCCAGGTCTCATGCCTGGGTCTGATCGTTAATGTGGCCTCGGGGCCGTGAAGGGAGCACCAGTGAAGGAAGCTGAAATCTTGGTTCAGAGGCAGCCCACCAGAGAAGTTGGCAGTTAAGAGGCTCTGGAGTCAGACGGCCTGGGTTCAGATCATGCCCTGCCACCTACCATCTGCTGCTTATCTGAAGAGGCCCCTCAGAGCTGCAGGTGCTGTGTTTGGGGACAAAGAGGTAGGGGAGGGGCCTCTGTCACAGTGCCACAAACTTGGGGGCTGAAAACACACATTTATTCTCCTACACCTTTGGAGGTCAGAAGTCTGAAATGTGTCTTCCAGGCCAAAATCAAGGCGTTGGCCAGGCTGGGCTTTCTAGAGGCTCTAGAAAGGGGAGAGTCTCTTCTTTCCCTTCCAGCTTCTGGAGGCTCCTGGCATTCCTTGGCATGTGGCCGCCTCACTCCAACCTCTGTGTCTGTGGACACATGGCCTTTCCTTCTATAGTCACATCCTCATTTGCATCCCCCTCTTAAGGATACCTGTGGTTATTTTGGGCCCACACAGATAATCCAGGATAATCTCCCCATCTCAAGGTCCATAACCTTAATCACACCTGCAGAGCCCCTTTTGCCATAGAACGTAACATTCACAGGTGCTGCGGATTCCGACACGATTTTATGCGGGGGCCATCGCTCAGCCTAGCACAGTCCCTACCTTATGGGATTGTTAGGACTGAATGAGGCTCACTGGGTCTCAGCTCAGGGCTCCCTCCGAGATGATGTTCTGAGAGGTCTTCCCTGCCCTCCTTGTCTGAATGACCACCCAGCACACCCCCATCGGTCATCATGGTCATAGGACTCTGCTATTTCCCATCCTAAGTTCTTGCCCAGTTGTTTCTTTACTGCCTGCCTCTCAACCCCTGCTAGACTACGAACTCAAGAGAGCAAGGTCTAGAACTTGTTTGCTCAACCATTGCTTTATCTCCAGGGCCTGGAACCGTGCCAAGATTTAGTGGGTAGTTAATACATATTTGTTAAGTGGATGAATGAGTGTCAAAATCCAATACATACCACTTTGTAGGCATTTTTCTTCCTGTTTTTATGACAACATAGGCATTTTCCCATATCCTTAAATATTTTTTCAGGATCTCATTTTTACTAAGTAGTGGCCTTCTGTGTAATGTGATTTACTTTACCAGTCCCCAGGACTGGGAAGTTGTTCCTTTGGTAACCTTTTGATCCCTGCTCGCAGTGGTCTTCAGCAAGGTTGGGTTTGTCAGCATCTCTGCTAGGATGCTGCATTGAACAAGTGGATCGGTCTTACCTCCTTGACCTCAAAGGGTAAAGACAACGATGTTATAGATTAATCAAATAAGCAAATCCCCTGTGCTGGTAGAGATACAGGAAGCCTGGGAATGAGTTCTGGTTAGCTCGGAATACTTCAGGAGGAAGAGTTCTTTAGGCGGTTGAAGGTGGATCTAAAGCCACACTGAGATGGAAAAAAGGCTCTATTAACTTCTGATTTTTGCTTTAAGTTTCAAAATTTAGTAAAAGGCAACCTGTTATCACATGGTATAATATATAGTTAAAACTTTGTAAGTGGTCCTCAATTCTAAAATAACGCAATAGAAACCTGTTAAAGTAACTTGCAGGCTCCAATCTGCCAGAAGAGATAAGCAGTATGTTTTGGTAAGCATATCTTAATGCATATTTAACACATGCTTAACACGTATCTCTCTCGTATTTAAATTTGGTGAGACTGTGCGCTGAGGTTGGCTGATTTCTAAAGTGTATGCAGCCCTAGGTGTCTAGGAGGCGTGGAGAGCGGAAAACCCACTCATCTGTGAGAAAGGAGCTTTATGGTGTTAGTCCTCTCTGCTTCCAGGAACTGCTTCCAGAAAGCCAGCAGTAAGCCCGCAGGCTGGCCCACTGCCTCCTGGGGCTCTGGAAATCTGGGAGGTTTCTTGAGCACCCCTGTGGTATAGTTGTTGTCTGCTTGCTGGTCTGTGAGTGATGCAGAGGGCAGGGACTGTGTTCATCTTTGTTCCTCGGGCCAAGCACCAGAAGTGCGTGGATGGCTGGAGGAAGGAAGGAAGGGAGAAATGACTGATAGCACAGATGCTCCGTGTGTCCTCTGTACCATGTATTTTGTTGGCCTTCAGTGGTGAAGAGACCACCAGAGTCCCCGCTCTCAGAGGTTTTCTGGTCCCCTGAAGGAAATATATCTTTTTTTAAAAAGATTTTATTTATTTATTTGAGAGAGAGAGAGCACAAGCAGGGGGAGAGGCAGAGGGAGAAGCAGACTTCCCGCTGAGCTGGGACCCTGATGCAGGACTCGATCCCAGGACCCTGGGATCATGACCTGAGCCAAAGGCAGACGCTTAGCCGACTGAGCCACCCGGGCGCCCGGAGGGAAATACATCTTAAATAAACATGTAATTACAAGTGTGATTAGTGCTGTGAGCAAACGGAAGCTGATGCTGGGAGAGAATGATGGGGCCTTGTTCTGGCTCCAGCGGGCAGGTCACGGGCAGCTTCTGTGCCAGTGACTATTTATGACATGATCTGAAGGATGGTCACCAGCCATTGCATAGTGTCTTTCGCTTGTGAAGAAAAACTCTAAACCTACAGAAGGGTTCAAGGAATAATTCAGTAAGCACCGTATATGCTCCGCTGAGATTGAACAGTCGTTGACATGAGGCTATTCATTTTATTGTGCCTCTGTTTTTTTTTAAATGGAATCATTTGAAAGTAAGTTGCAGGTATTGAGACATCTTACCCCTAAATACGTCAGCATACAGGTCTTCAGGGTGACATTCTCGTATATCAGCATGAGGCTGTTATCACACCTAGGAGAATGATCAGTAATTCCATTTGACCGTGACCATGTTCACGACAGACCACAATCTGCTTTTCCCCAGTTGCACCAAACTGTTCTTCATGAACCAGAATGCAGTCAGGCTTGTGTATTGCCCTTAGTTTTTTGTTCCTTTATTCTCTTAGTATAAAACAGTCATTCTGCCATTTTTTTGTGACATTCACCTTTTCCTTTTTCCCTCCCTCCCTCCCTCTCTCTCTCCCTTTCTCTTTCTTTCTTTTTCTCTTTTTCTTTCTGTCTCTCTCCTTTTCTTTCCTTCCTTCCTTCAACCATGGGTCAAAGATTCATTTAACACATTGAGAAGTTGAGTGAGATGGTAAAATTGATTGTAAGGGCATTCGAGAAACTAGGTATTTATTGGCATAAAAACAAGAAAAGAATTAGAATAAGATTGTTAGGTTAGATTTAAACCAACAGACTGGTGGGGAGAAGAAAATAAAACCTCTGGAGTTGTTTTTTCTATTGGACATCAATCTACAAGTTAGTGTGTCTATCACATTTTCCAGGCTCTAATAAAGTAATAAATAGCAGGGACACATCCTCCTGGAGGACTGAATAAACTTCTGGTGGACGTGTTAAAAGTGCCCAGGTATGAATTGAAAGGACACCCCACCCCCCAATGCTTTTGTCTTCCAAATTTTGAGTAATTTCTCTTAAGGCTTTCCCTAATCCTTCCATCCAGAATCAACCTCTCCCCCTTTATCCTTTTATTACTTTTTGAAACAGCTTTATTGAATTATAATTACCATAAAATTCCTCATTGTCCATGTTCAGTGATTTTTAGGAAATTTATGCAGTTGTGCAACTGTCCGCGCACTCCAGTATTAGGATGCTTTTCTCTAGAAAGTTCCTTCAGGCCTGTTGGAGTGGGTCTCCACTCCCTCCTCAAGCTCCAGGCAAACACTAATTTGCTTTCTCTCTAGAGATTTGCCTTTTAAAGAAACTTCACAGACACGGAATCCTGCAGATTATCTTTGGTGGGTCTTTCACTTTGGGTCATGTTTTGGGGTTTGCCTGCATAGTAGCCTGAGTCCATGGTGCCTTCCTGTCCATCAGTGTCCTCCGTTAATGTGCGGTGGCGTTATGAGTATTTGCATCAAATCTCTTTGCGGACAAGCGTTTTAGGTCTCTTGGGCAGGTTCCCAGGGGCGTGGTCGGTGTACTGAACTGTGTAGGGTACTGCCAGAGTCTTCCAAAATGGCTGCACCTGCCAATGACCAAGGCAATTCCAGGTTCTGCACATACACCCCGTTCCTCCTCCTCCTCCGTCTTTTCGAGTATAGTTGGGTGGCTATCATAGGCTTCTTCCGAGTGAAGAAGTTTCGGGTGGCGAGTTGGGAATGCTGTTCTCCAGAAAATCAGCTGGGGAAGGCCCCGTCCTCCTGGTCCGGGCACTTACGAATTTACACCCCAGGGGCGTCTTGCGTTGTCTCAGACTGAGTTTGTTCAGCCCTTGGACGTTGGACCCACGGGCTGCCCAGAAAGAATTTTGCCCCTGCGCAGATTTTAAAGATTTCTGTAAATCGAGGTATAATTTACAAACAGTGGGATGCTCTCATGTGAAACGCGCTCTTGGTTGGCTTGGATGAGTGCGCGCGGAGTGGTCGGTGGTGTCACCGCGCACGGAGTCTAACGCCCCTTCCACCGACCCGCCGGAGCAGTGGTGAGTCCGGTTTCTATCAGGATGGGTTTTGGTGTGCAGCCTGACGTTCGGACTGAACGCATCTGACTGCAGAAAAAAGATGAGCAACCGTATAGAGAATAAAAGTTGCTCGTAGCCCACTACCCGGAGCTTGGTCGTGTGGACATTTTACATAGCTCCTTTGGTAATACAGGTTTCTTATTTTATTTTTATTTTTTTTATTTTTAAAGATGTTGTTTATTTGACACAGCGGAATCACAAGTAGGCAGAGTGGCAGGGAGCGGCAGAGGAGAAGCAGGCTCCCCGCTGAGCAAAGATGCATGATTCTTATTTTAAAAAGCGTTCCGGAGCAGAGCTTTGCGCGTGTTCGGTGTTTCGCCGCTTCCTCTGTGGAGCGTGCGTCTCCCAGCGCGATGCTGCTGTGCTGCGGTGGCACGCGTCCCTGTCCCTCGGTGTCCCTGCCACGCTGCCTACTTGTGATTCCGCTGTGTCAAATAAACAACATCTTTAAAA
>NC_058404.1:199562048-199609521 GCF_002201575.2 Neomonachus schauinslandi
ACACGGAGCGCGCGATCGGATAGGCGGCGCGGCATCTGCGCGCCACTGAGCGGCCTGCCGCCCCCGCCCGCGCCCGCGCCCGCCGAGCCGCGTCCGAGCCGCCGCCCGAGGTTCCTGGAGCCGCCCGCCGAGCCCGCCCGGGCATGGAGCCGCCGGCCGCGCGCCCCTGAGCCCCGCGGCGTTCATGGTGAGTGCGGCCGGCCCGCCCACCGGCCCGGGCGCCTGCGTGGGTGCGTGTGCGTGTGTGTGTGTTGCACACGACTGCTCCAGCGAGCGGAGCCTTGCACGCGGCCACCGTGTTCCCCGCGTGCCTCCCAGCAGGCTTTGTGTGTGCGGTTTTGCGAGCTGTTCTCCCAGGGGTCGGTGTTAGTGGGGGCCGTGAGAGGCCGAGGGGGCGAGCCGCCGCGTCCTGATTGTTGTCACCCCGCAGGGGACTGCAGCCTGTTCTCCGACTCGGGCCAGGCCCGGCCCCCCTCTCCCAGGCCAGGGGGGCCTTGCCCGTGGTCCTGGGGGAAGCCTTTGTGCGGGGGGCGGGAGGGGGCAGCCTGCACCGTTTGGTCAGATGGCAGCAGCGGCCAGGCTTGGTAAAACCCACAGTTCATCTTTAACACATTGCATTCACCAGACCGCATATTAACTTCTGTGTTCTACGTGTTTTGTAAGGAGCACAACAATTAGAAGAGGTTCCCGACGGTTGCTTTCCCAAATGCCGTTTCCGGTAAGGTGGAGAACGCTCTCTGGGAACAGTGCTGCAGGGTGAGCAGCCCGGGAGGTCCTCAGGGGGCCTTTTTGCTGTGAGGTCAGGCCGCCGTGGCCACCAGGACGGTCTCCCGGAAGGCTGAGCACTTGTGAGACCTGGACGGGCCACTCTTCCGAAAATGTCCAGACCAGCGCCCCTCTCCCCCAGAACTGCTTGTTACCCATGGCAAAGTGTGAAACCAGCTGTGGCCTTCCAGGCGCTTCCCTGTCGCGGCATTTTCCCTACGGCCCTGTTGAGTACCCCTCCTAGTGGGAAATACTGAGAAGGGTAATTTTTTAGTAACACAACAATGGAAAAAATTCCCAGCCATTTTCTGGGCACCTGCGGCGGCGGCTCTTACGGTAATCTGTTTTCACAGGAAGGGCGTTTTCACAGGAAGGGTGAAGGAATGCGTTCAAGGTCACGCTGCCAGTGGTGGTCCTTGAGGTTGAGGTTGAGACCCAGGCCTGCCGCCGCGCCGGCGCTTCCCCTGCCAGCTGCCTGGGCCCTTGGTCTGTGCAGGTGTGGCTGCTGCCCTGCCGTGGACGGTGGGTCATGTGGATCGTATGGGGACCACAGCTGTCTTGCTGGAAACGGCCAACCTTGCCATGGTATGCAGTTGAGTCAAGGACTGAAGCACAGGTCTTGGCTGACGGCGGAGTCTTCCAGGCAGCCAGGGGGCTTCCATTTCTGGCCACGCGCTCCTGGCGCTGTCGGTAGCATTGACGACCCTTCCTGCCGTCCTGCCAGGAATGCTTTCTTTTCATCATTTGAGAAGCTTGATCTTCGTCCTCTTAAAACAAAGGTCTCTTGAGGTCACCTTTTGGTTTTCCTTTTTAATGGCAAGTTAAACACTTACCTCAGGAGGCTGTCACCCTTATCCTCGCCCTCAGCACTGCTCCGATCACACACGGGATGTGGATCCTGCCGTGGGGCGCATCTAACGGGCTCGCCACGCCTCTCACAGGTTACTTTCCAGCTCTGCACCAAGTCCAGCTTCTCCCTCTTGGGACTAGTCCCACCAGCTCTAGGTAGCTTGCTCTTGAGACTTCGACTCAGCATCATTGCCCACATGATGCGCTCGCCCTGACCCACGGATGAGCCTGCCCGAGTGTGTCCCTTGGCTGCTGCTTGCCCTGTCAGGATGCCTCTCCCGCACCCAGCCCAGATCTTCCCTGTCCTTTGTGCACTCGTATGGCACCCTTTATGAGATGCCTTCCTTGATTCCCGCAGCCGTAGACATCGGTCCTGGGGCTTGCTCTCTTGTGGCATTTTTCCTGATCTGCTCCCATCAGCTCTGCCGCCATCTTACTGCCCCTCCCAGAGCCCTTCAAGGCTGAGGTCTGGGTCTCCTCAAGTGCCGGCCCCATGTGGTCCCTTCACAGATGAGGTCCCTTTCCCTTTTCCTCCTGCCTGCTAAATCTGTTTTGCTTACGGTCCCTGAATGAACCTGGGGCCCTGCTCCTGCCTCCTGGCTTTTTTCCTGACCCTTTGCTGGGTTATCAGACCACACCCACAGCTCAACCCCTGGTTCCTTGTGGCAGGTTTGTTTGCTGCTCTAGCTGGTGTTAGTCTGGTCTTCCCAGCAGGATACGTGGTAAACTCCTCAGGGCAGGGGTTGTGACCTACCATGCTTACAAATGAGTGGCTTGTAAACTTTGTTGACCCCCATCCCTCCCCCCCCCCCCCCCCCAGACAATTTGAAACTCTGGACGCAGATATAACTAGGATAGAACTGGTAACTAAGATAGAGCTGAAAGAAACTGTCCTTACTATGTGGACTCTGCATTTTTTAAAAATTGTTTGATTTTTAAAGAAAATGTTGACATGACTGCCTAAACTGATTTATCACTGGAACTTTGAAAAACCCTGTTCTCAATTCCCTCTGTGGCTGGGCAGGGTGTTGGTAGGGTGATTTGTACTGAGCAGCCTGCAGGCTCATCAAAACTTGATCCCATAGGGGTCCCAAGAAGAGAAGAAACTTTGTGAGGATCAATTGGCCTGAGGCTGGGCCTGGTCCACAGAAGGGGCTCACGCTTTAGTGGCAGCTGCGGAACGGGCCTCACTTCACCTCCTCCCAGGAGCCTTCACGGTTGATGCCTTTTCAGAGATGAGGAAGCAGGCTGAGTGAGGAGCAAGAGGACTTGCCCTAAGTCAGAACCAGGCTTACAACTCACTGTTCGCTTCCAGAGACCTGGCTCTTACCCCATCCCATGCCACCCCTAACGCTGATAAGTCATGGCCAAAAGTTGTTTCTCCAGAGATGCTTTATTTGCAGCCCTCCCGCCCATTCCCCCCAAAGGATTCTTCTTTTTCTTTCTTTTTTTTTTTTTCTGGTTAAACAATGATTTTATTGCTTGAGTGCGTAGACAAATTTATGCAACCAGGGCAGAGGCTGTGGGTGACTCGTATTTCCAACTGAGGGGAAGGGACAGGACTCTCTTGGTCTTATGAATATCGAGCCAACCACTAAACACGGCTTTGGGTCAGAATGAGCCGGAGTTTAGCATCCTTATCCTTTCTGTTCCTCTCATGCTGCTTTCAATCAGCAGCAGCTTTCTTTTTTTCTTTCTTTCTTTCTTTTTTTTTTTTTTTTTAAGATTTTATTTATTTATTTGACAGAGATAGGGAACACAAGCAGGGGGAGGGGCAGAGGGAGAAGGAGAAGCAGACTCCTGGCTGAGCAGGGAGCCCAATGCCGGGACTCCATCCCAGGAGCCTGGGACCACGACCTGAGCCAAAGGTAGATGCTCAACCAACTGAGGCACCCAGGCACCCCGCAACAGCTTTCTTAATTAAATGATAGGGATCCTCAGGAAGATCAGGAGCAAGTCCTTTGGACTTCAGAATTCTCCAGGTTTTATTTGCCTGTCACAGAAAGCACTTGGGCAAGGCCACGTGAGCCTCTCGGGATCACACCAGTTCCTGAGGAAGTCAGGCCCTTCTCGGCCAGTGTGTACATCTGTTCCTCCGTATCCTCAGCCACGTGGGGACACTGGGTGGTGAGGCAGGGCTGGCCGGATCGGGCCCTTCTCGGGAGCGGGTGTGCGGCCCATGGTGGCCGCGGTCGTGCAGCGGAAAAGGGCAGTCAGTCCTTTTTGGTTTCTAAAGTCAGTTTGTCGTATTGGGAATATGAGCTAACTGTTGACACCTCCATGTGAGCCTCTGGAAGAACTAGGTGTGGAGCAAGACCTGTGACCGTTTCCAGTGCCATTTACACCTGCAATGCTGTTTGGAGTTTTGGAAAGGCTTTCCTTTCGCTTTCAAATATGGGCAGGACAGGCCGCCTCTGTTTTTGTTTTGTTGTGTTTTGTTTTGTCTTAATCATGCAGTGCTCTGTGTGATTAAAACAAAAGTATTTGCCCTACATCTGCCCTTAATTCAATATTACAGGTTTCTGTCATGGTTGAAAGCTTTCTTTAGACAGAATGTGAGTGATTGAATTACTTCCGCATCATGTCTGTGAGCGTCTCTCATGCATTCTGGAGAGTGCTGGAAACTGTGGCTGCAGAGCCAGATGCTTGGCTTCTGATCCCAGCCCCCCGCTCCCAGCCGGGCCATTCGCTGACATCTCTGGGCCTGCACCTTCCCTCTGTGACATGGGGACAGAGGTGGTGGCTCCTCGCACAGAGGGCTGGCGGGAAGGTGACCTGTGTGTGTCACGTCCGCGGAAAGCTCTCTGCTCATTCACGGAGCTGTTTGTACTTGTAACAGAGCTTCGGAGTGCTAACTGAAGAGACCTGATATTTTTTGGTTACGAATCAAGGCATTTGGTTAACTTTACTCCTTTTTGTGTTTGTGCTGTTTGCAAATTTTGCAGGCTCCTTGATTGTTTGGCCCAAGAGCTAGCTTGCTTGCTTGCTTGCTCGCTCCCTCCCTTCTTCCCTCCTTCCCTCCCTCCCTTGTTTCAGGTCTAAGGGTAATGGCATTCAGCAACCAGGGCTATGCTTTATCAAGAACTTCCTGTGCGCCAGGCCTCTCCCTGTTCCTTAGATAGTCCTCTCTGGTTGGTATGGCTTCCCTTCCGTTTCTGCACATGCGGACATGAAGCTCAAGGATTCTAATAAGTGTTTTGCTGGAGGTCACAGCTGGTTCTTGGTGGGTCTGAATTTTATCCCACACCGATCTGGCTCCAGGCGCCACACCTAACCTGTGTAGGACTGGGCCTTTTCCCTCTAAAACTGCACACCTGTTTGAGTGTATTCACAAAGAGATTGGGCTGGCACGGAGTGGTCAACCCCAGCCCCTTGCTGGCTGTGTACTTGGGGGTAAGACACTTCACCCTGAGCCTCCGTTACCCTATCTGTAAAATGGGGTGAGACTTGCCATGGAGATTGTTACGGAGATAGAATGAGACAGTATGTGTAAAGCACACAAAAGCAAATGGAAATGGGTGTCCACATTCTGGGACATTTAACTTGGGGCTTGTCATCTTTGGCCTTGGCATATAGTTCACTAGACCATGGTCAGCAGATGAGTAGCACCTTACAGTGCATTCATTACTAATTCTTGTTAAAATGCAACATGCCTCAGAATCTTGCTCAACACACAGCTTTTGGTAGATTGTCTATAAAATCCAAGACTTTGACATCCTGGTGCTAGATGTGAAGCTTCCAGTGGCTTGATGCTGTGTTAGGTCACAGCTGAGTGCTTGAAACAGTGTGTGCTCAGGTGTTGACTCGATGAAAAAGGGAGTCTGTTTTCCCACTTTGGGGTAGGCAGAAGTCATTTTGGTATTTTTGTGGGACCATTTCCTGGTAGACCGCGATGGCATCTAATCTTGTGCCCCCAGATGCACAGAAACTGCCCCACCCACCTGCTTCTTGGTGTACCCCTTCTCACAGCCTGTGTGTTTTGAGGAAATAAATACACCTTTCTACTTTTTAGAAGCTTCTATAGGCTCTTGTGGTTGAGAGAATAATTGCTGGCCAAATCATGTTACCAGTAACAACTCCCTTGGCAGTGAGTGTCAACTTAATTCATTTTGCAATTAATTGCTTTCCACTCATGATATTGCTTCTGTTGTTATCTGGAATGGTTATTTAAATCTTGGGTTAGCTATTCATTTGTCTGTCCTGTCTTGCCAATTAGATTGTCTTCCCTTAAGTGGGAGGATCCCGAGAGCCTCATCTATAGGCAATAAGAAAGTATTGGTTCTTTTTTTCTTTTTGCCAGAGGGCTAAGAGCGTGTACATACACGCACGCGCACACACACACGCTGTTTCCGAAGCTAGACTCTTTGGTCCCAGCTTGCTTGACTCTCCTGAACTCTTCTGGTTGGGCATTTGGAATGTGGGTCACCAGGTGTGACCAAGGGACACATTAGTTACCCAGTGCTGTCATGGCACAAATATTTATGTAACAACTTGCAGTCATGGCTTCATACAAAGATGTTAAAGAATTTTTTTTTTTATGTTTCTGCTTTTAAGAAAATGAAACTGCATTTGCACAACGTGGATGGACCTGGAGTGTGTTATGCTAAGTGAAATAAATCAGACTGAGAAAGACAAAATACCATCTGATTTCACATATATGTGGAATGTAAAAAACAAAACAAATGAGTAAACAAACAAAAAGCAGAATCAGATCCATAATACAGAGAGCACACTGATGGTTGCCAGAGGGGGGCGGAGGGACTAGGTGGGTGAAGGGGAGTGGGAGACACAGGCTTCCAGTTATAGAATGAATAAGTCATGGGAACAAAAGGCCCAGCACAGGGAACAGAGGCAGTGATACTGTAAGAGCGTTGTATGGTGACAGGTGGCCGCCATACTCGTGGTGGGCACAGGTAACATATAGAGAAGCTGAATCACTGTGTTGTACACCTGAAACTAAGGTGACATTGTGTGTCAACTGTACTTCAATAAAAAAAATATATCTATGAAAAGAAACACTTTTAATCATCTTCTGCAAAAAATGTTTAGCCTTTTCCTCATTTCAGAAACTATTTGAAGGGCTAACAAAAATACATAAAATGCCATGAGATAAAAGGAAAGGGGTTTGAAATTTTGGTTGGAAGTGGGTAGGAGATGAAGCCAGGGGGTCAGATGAATGCTGGAGTCGGCTATTGCTCTGGCTTCAAGCTTCCCAGTGGTCACTGCAGTAACGAACAGAGGTTGACATTGTCCAGAAGCCAGAAGACACCTCTTACCCTGGAGAAGTGCAGAAAGCCTGAGCAGGACTGCTGGGGTGGTGGGCCTCAGTGACCAGCCCCTCCCCCAGCAGCAGGGGAGGTCGCAGTCCTCACTGCAGAGCTGTATGGCCCCTTTAGTTGCCAATGTGTCCTTCTGAAAAGGAAGTATTTTGGATGCGCTATCCTCAAAGTGACTTAAAAGACTTCGTTACAAAACCGCTTTCTTGCACTCAGAGAGGCTTCATAATATCAGAACTGGCGAGGTCCAGAGTTACCCCTTGTTTCTTTGTCCCAGGAATATGAAGACAAGGCTGGACGACCTAGCAAGCCACCCTCTCCAAAGCAGAATGTGAGGAAGAATCTTGATTTTGAGCCACTGTCCACCACCGCACTCATCCTGGAAGACAGACCAGCGTGAGTCTTTTTTTTTTGACAGAGGGAGAGACACAGCGAGAGAGGGAACACAAGCAGGGGGAGTGGGGGAGGGAGAAGCAGGCTTCCTGCCAAGCAGGGAGCCCGATGCGGGGCTCGATCCCAGGACCCCGGGATCATGACCTGAGCCGAAGGTAGATGCTTAACGACTGAGCCACCCAGGCGCCCCCCAGCATGAGTCTTAAAAAGAATCTCTAGAACGTTTGCTCGAGTTGATAAGTACAATTTGCTGATCACCTCTGTGTTACAAAAGAGCTCAGGTCACCAGAGGGAAGAAGAGTAAGCCCTAGCACATACTAAAATCCTCAGTTCCTCATTATTTCCTATAACATGTGTGCTATAATAATAATAATAATAAAGAATTGATTTGCAAAACCATCCTTTAACACAGAAGTTTTGACAAAGGTTTTCCATTGAGGTGGTTTTTCATTTTAATTTAGCATTTAGAAATACTAAGTAGCCACTGTAAATTATGGGCTGGCTCCTGACGGTAAGAAGCGCAGGGAAGTGTCCTGCAACTGGGGTGTTGCGGGGGCATCCCAGCGTCGTAAGACAGCTCCTGGCCTGGCCAGCTGGCTTCTTGGGGGTCGGTGGTACGTGGGCTGAGTGATCTTACCAGGCCTGCCTCTCCCTAGGCCTCTAGTGTCCATCGGTGGATAAGATGGGCTTTGATGACTGGTTCACACATCGCCTTTGGAGGTCTCAGTGAGGTAAAGGGACTGCTGCATTGTCCCAGGCCACAGATTGTCTCTCTTTAAGTATGGAGCTTCCATGAACATTGTGTTTGAATAGAAAGATCCCACAGCTTTGAAAAGAGGGAGAAAGAGAGCTTGTTAAAACAGTGGTTCCTTAGGTCCCTGCCTACCCTGAAATCTAAAACTGATGAAATCTAAAGAAGAAATGGTTTTTCTTCTTCCTTTTTTTTTTTTTTTTTTAAGATTTTATTTAATTATTGAGAGAGAGTGCATGCACATGTGAGTCAGGGGAGAGGGGGAGAGAGAATCGCAAGCAGACTCCATGCCAAGTGCGGAGCCTGATGCGGGGCTCAATCTCGTGACCCCGAGATCACGACTTTGAGCAGAAATCAAGAGTCGGATGCCTAACTAACCCAGAAATGGGTCTTCTAATGTTAACTCTCGGTCCATGGGAATTGTGGCTGTGTGGTGGATGGGGAGAGTCCTGCAGTGCAGGAATAGAAAGATGGATGGGGACCCAGAAAGAGCCCATTCGGGACCACCCTCCCAGCACTGTCAGAAGGCTCCGTGCCGGGGTGGCTCAGTTGGTTAAGTGGCTGTCTTCGGCTCAGGTCATGATCTCAGGGTCTTGGGATCGAGCCCCGCGTTGGGTTCCCTGCTCAGTGGGGAGCCTGCTTCTCCCTCTGCCTGCTGCTCCCTCTGCTTGTGCTCTCTCTCTCTCTCTGTGTCAAATAAATAGATAAATAAAATCTTAAAAAAAAAAGGCGCCATGCTCTCCGGCAGAAAGCTGGGCGGTCATTCAGAATATGCCGGAACACGGGCTGCTCTGTGTGAGGAGCACAGCAGCGGGACCTGCTGCCTCCCAGGTGTCAAGCACCCGCAAATTCACCAGCACATTTCTGGAAGAGCCTGTGCGTTTGAGTTTTTTTACCCAGGAATCAAATTGCACATCCATTTAGATGCTCAGAACTGTGATGCACATTTGTATGTAAAAGAAACAAAACAGATGAGCTCAATGAGCCCATAGTGGATACAAAGCTCACACCCCTGAGAAACTGGTCGGGGAGCGGATTCATCCAAATGCGCGACACTTGCCGTTAGGGTCCCTACTTCCTGGTCACTGTGGCAGCTGGGGTGCACTGTGGTCAGCACACGGTCGCCCTGGAGCCCGACTGAAGAATCCCGGGAGATCAGCGTTGATGGGAGCTGTGGGCAACTGTTCCTTTCTTTCTACTAATCTTTCTCCTTCAGGGTTTTTTAATAATGAGCTTGTTTTATTTCTGTAAGTAAATATTTTTAGTTTATGAAATTGCTGCATATTGGGTCATCTTAGCAAATGTAGTTTTTTGGTCTTTTGAGTTTTTCATTTTTTTTAGTAAATGATTCTTCAAGTTTTATTTTTCCAAGACTTTTATTTGATGTTTATAATAGTGAAAATCCTCTATTTTCTATCAAGAAACCTCCCAGCGAAGCCAGCTGAAGAAGCTCAGAAACACAGGCAGCAGTATGAAGAAATGGTGGTTCAGGCCAAGAAACGAGGTAATGGAATCTGCACATGTTGGTTATGTAAGACGGCACGAGATTTCGTGTCTTTCAGGAGATTTTCTTTTTACCTCCTGGAGCCCTAGATCCTGAACTTTGGTGGATGCCTAACTATTTTGAAATTTGTAATTTTCCATCAAAAGCGTATGTTTCCACTAAAACTGTCCATTCCCGGTAGCTTTCTTCAAGGCGATAACACTTTGGTGTTTTTTTTTTTTTTTTTGAAGATTTTATTTATTTGTCAGAGAGAGAGAGAGACCAAGTGAGCACAAGCAGGGGGAACGGCAGGCAGAGGGACAAGCAGACTCCCTGCCGAGCAGGGAGCCCGATGTGGGACTTGAACCCAGGACCCTGGGGTCATGACCTGAGCCAAAGGCAGATGCTTAACTGACTGAGCCACCCAGGGGTCCCAAGGAGATAACACTTTGAATTTACACAAGAAAAGAGATCACTTAGGACAGAAGTGCTATGTTGGGTAAAGCTTCAGCCCGAGGTGATGGGCAGACTTCCTCCCCTCTCTGGGCTCTGCTTTCCTCATTTACAAGAAGATGTGATTGGGTTTGATAAAATCTATGGAACACTTAAAAACTCTAAGATGGCAGCATATTTAAAAAGTATACGTAATAAACACACTGTGGCCCCATGCCACAACGAATATTAAGCGTAAACCGGAAGGACATTCGTTATGACACCTGCTGCAGTGTGGACAGGTCTTGAGGGCATTTTGCTCGGTGAAATCAGGTACTCACTCAGGGACACATATTGTATGATTTTACTGACATGAAGCCCCCAGAGCAGTCAGCATGCTAGAGATGGAGAGTAGAATGGTGTGGAGCTTCAGTTGGGGAAGGTGAGAAAGTTCTGGAGGTGGATGGTGCCGACGGTCGCACAACTGTGTGAACGTACTCAGTGCCCCTGGTTGTACACCTGAAATGGTTAGCATGCTACTGTTTGTTTTAGGTGTTTTACCACCGTGAAAGAAATACCGCAAAGCATGGGTAGATTAAGATGCATGGGATTTCCCAGAGTTGCTCCTCACAAGCTAGGAGTTGTGCCTGAGCCGTGAGAGGCGAGGCTAGAGGTTTGATTGGGAAGGAGATCTAGCAGGCAGCACCGGGGGCGTCTGGTGGTTGGCAGTGTTCTGGGTTTTGGCTGGGGTGGTCGTTTATGGGTTTCTCCCTTGTGGTAGTTCAACTGTGTTCTTACTTGTGTACTCTTCTGTCTGTGCGTTCTACTTAAAAACTCTTTGAGAGGTAGATGAGGCCTAAGCATTCTATACCCCATGAGGCCTGAAACGGGTGTTGGGAGGGAAGCTTCGCAGCTCCACTTCGGTCGCTTTTTCTGGGGGGGTTTCGCAGCGGGACTCTGAGCAAAGTCACCCTGCGTGGAAGCAGCGGGGGTCGGTTAACAGGTGCTCTCTTCTTGCTTGTGATCATGGTTTGCAGAGCTGAAGGAGGCCCAGCGGAGGAGAAGGCAGCTGGAGGAGAGGTGCCGACTGGAGGAGAGCATTGGCAACGCCGTCCTCACCTGGAACAACGAGATTTTGCCTAACTGGGAAACAATGTAAGCTGTGGTGTGGCGGGCACAGCTCGACGGCCGGGTGTTTTCCTCTAGAACCTACCGCAAGTGGCCGTGTAACCGGAGCTCCTGTCATAGGCTTCAGTGGATTTACCCTACACTTATGTGGCGTGGGGTCTCCCTTCCAACCTTGGTTCAGCCCTGCCTGCTGTCCTTGCCTGGACACCGTGACATCCCCCATCTGACCCCCAGATTGTCTTTGCTCAGTGTCCTGAGGGATCTTCTAAAGCCCAGGTCTGTGTCCGTTGTCCTCCGCCCAGTGTAGAATGTCCGTGACTTCCTACTATTTTGTATACAGTATGAATTCCTTTGCTTAGCTGGTGGGATCTTTTGTGAGATAACCTGCTTCTTCCTCTCTAGGCTCACAGCTTTCCTGCCTTGATGAGCCCTCTCCTTAGGGAGCCGCAGGACCTTTGCATGTTCTATCCCCTCTGCTTAGGGTGGTCTTGCCCTGTAACGCCTCATCCAGCTAACCCTTCGTTCTCTAAAGCTTAGGCTTCCTTGGGGAAGACTTTGCTGCCCAGGTGACTGTGGGAGACCCCTGGCTACACTGCACCCATCTGCTCCAGCATCTGTTGTCTTCTGAGGATGGGGACGGGGTCTGTGAGGACACCCCCAGTGGCCAGTACCCAGCAGAGTCTGGCAGCTGCTGTCATCTTAACACCCAAGGGACAGCTATAGATCTATTCTTCCTGCACGTTCAGAATGGGGGAGGGGCAGCGTGTGGACAGCAGTCCCAGTCCCAGGGCCAGGAGCAGACGCGGGTGGCTCCTTCTGGGCCTCAGCCCATTAGTGGGCACTGCCAGGGAGCGTGGATGCGAGTTTCCCTTCAGGCTTGTGCCTTTCCACTTGAACTGGATGTTAGGATGTTGGGGACTTGCTTCTGGCACTTTCCTGGGTGTTACTGGCTCTCGTTACAGGGGTCAGACAGCCCTGTTGAGGATCTCTGCTAGGAAAACAGGCTATTTTGGAGCCCGATTTTCTAGGCAGTGTCTTTAATAGGCTGGACACAGGAAATACTTTCTCTCAAAGGGGACCCAGGAACAGAGTGGAGGTGCTCAGAACCCCTAGGCTGTGTCCCTGTGTGGCTGCAGAACCCCTTGCCCCCGCAGTGCCTCCTGCCCTGGCCAATGCTTGATGTGAGCTAGACGTGGGCGCTTCCACAGCAGCCCGCATTTAGTGCACCGGCCGGGCGCCTCTGTGCCCTGTCCCCTCTGTGCCCTGTCCCACTTGACCTTCACAGCGCCCTTCTGGGGGAGGGTTTCAGCAGCTGGATGGCAGAGGGGAGAAGTCATCTGCTCTGGGTTCGGCAGGTAAGGCTGGAATTGGGATGCAGACCTGGTTTCGGTCACAGCAGCCCGTGCTCTTCCCCGCTGTGCTGCGCTGAGAAGCCCCAGGGGAGCCCTGGCACCTTCACGTTAGTCCCGGCTGTTGGCGGTGCGTAAGCATCGTGGCCCGCACACCTCTGCGTCTCCACTGCCAGCGGGGTTGGGCAGCTCACTCCCCGAGTGACTGGCCTGCGTGCAGTGCGGCTCAGGGCTCCCCGGCACCCCCACGCCGCGCCCAGCTGTCTGCGTTTCCTGCAGCGGCCCGGGCTCTTTCTTGCTCCGTGCCTTCTGCTCTGAAAGCCCTTCCCGTCCGTTACCTGCTTAAACTGCTGCCGGTCACTCAGGATTCAGCTCCCGAACAGCCATTGTTGTTGCTCTCCCGGCCTCTGGAACGCTGGGCTGCAGCTCCCCGAGGGCAGGGGCTGCACATGCGACTCCGGATCCCCTGCTCTTCTGGTCTGCGGCTGGGCACACAGGTAGCCAGATGTTTCTTCATGGAGAACAAACTCCTAAATCCACGCTTCCGTTTTTGTGCAGGTGGTGCTCTAGAAAAGTTCGAGATTTATGGTGGCAGGGAATCCCTCCCAGTGTGAGAGGCAAAGTCTGGAGCTTAGCCATTGGCAACGAGTTAAACATCACCCATGGTGAGTAGCTTGCCTGATCCTAGGCTTGGAGAATGTATCCTCTCCCCTTGCCTCCCTCTAGCCCCAGTCCTCTGGCTTCTCCCGTCCCCTCTGCCCCGTGAGGAAGAAAGGTAGCCACTGCCGTGAAGCTGAGTCTTTTGAGAGGCCTGGTAACTGTGTCCTCCAGGAGGGAGAGATAGCGGGGCAGCCAGGGTCACTCCTACGTGCCTCAGTTACCTGGGAGTCCCAAGCACACGCCTCCCTTCTTCCTGATACCTGTCCTCTTCCCTGAGTAGACAAGGTGGCACATACGGGTTTCAAAGCAGCGGTGGGCTGGGTCACGTCAGGATCTCTTCTCCAAGTGCTGTGGAAAGCCAGGCTTGATGGGGACATGACAGTGGAAGGAAGGTGGGTGTTCTTTCTGTGGAGGCATTCTATCTAGGGTACTGTGGGGTTTTTTCGCAACATTTTGTTCCAGGCAGCTCATACATAAGCACCGTAGAAGGATAGTTGCTGTGCCAGGCCCGGGGTCCCTGAGTCCTAGTAGCCGAAGTCCGGAGGGAAGGTTGAGATCTGTACTCCGCTTTCTTCGGGCTGTTTGTCTTTCCGGATGCCCCGTGCGGTGTGCAGGTGATCATCCCCCAGCAGCCGCACATGCCCCGGACTGGCTTCCTGCTCCGTGCCCGGCACCCCGCGAGGCTGCGCCCCCAGAGGGAGATTGACACTGGAGCTCAGACACTTAGAATCTAGTGCTTCGTAACTGGCGGTCACTCGTTCTCCCTTTTCTCCCTGGCTGCGGTCTCGGCTGCTGAGACGGGAGCCTCTTCCTCTTCCCGTCCTTTGTGCTCGTGCCCTGCACGCGCTCGTGTGGTTGGTGGTGGTTCCACGGTTTTCACCCCGTGGAAGGCGTTCGAGCGGAAAACTGATTTGTATCTTCTCTGTGTAGCTAGGGTTCATATTTTTTATTACTGTTATGTTATTTTTTTATCTTACAAGACACTGATCTCATCCCATGATGGGAGCCTTGTCCAGGCAGTGTTCTCCATCTTGAGTAAGGTCAGCTGATTATGTGGATGGTTACTGGTTTCTGTTTCTAGTGACCTCCTCCAAGCTCCATTTCTGGCTCATTTTAACTTCTTTACCTGAGAGGATTGTATGTGACATTTAACTTGTAGGACTCGTTTGTAGGGGTTTGGAGAAATTGCTGAGTATTTGCCTCAGTCCTTGTTCTTGAAAAATTTCTAAAGTCTATCAAACAGCTGAACATAATGCAGAGTGTGTGTGTGTGTGTGTGTGTGTGTTTCTCATTGATGCCTGTGTTGATTTTAGGGAAATTAGAATCTTCTGTGGACCGTATCCGAGTAGATGGGGCTAAACAGCTAGTTAATCGATTATACGTCTTGAAAGTTGTCTAAATCCTGGTGTTGGTTCATTTTATTTACGTCGCACCTTTCTGGTACAGTTAGCTGCCTGGTGTCCGTTGCCCCCGCCAGAGGACGTGCCCCGGAAGCTGTGGTCCCACCTGTCCTGCTCTCTGCTCTGTCACCTGGGCCCAGCCCAGCTCTCTGCATATGGCAGGCCCTCAAGAAGTATTCACCGAATGAATGCATGCCACCTTCTTGGGTTCTCCTTAATCTCCGTTTTACTGAACAATTAAGCCAGTAACGCAGATAGTCGTGAATTCCAGTTGTTGAGGCAGGCATCACGTTCGGTTCTTTACTTACCTGTCTTCTGTAACATCGACAGCCATCCTGAAAAGGTTAGGGACTCTCCCCCACCCTGGTGCGTGCTGGAGTCAGGATTTGATTCTACCCCTGGCTGAGTCGGAAGCCTGCGTTCCAACTTGGGAAGCCCTGGAGATTTGCTCTTAAAGGTTGTGCTTGTGAGATCGGAAGCTTCTAGGAAGTCAGTGTAGTACTATTATTAAACCTTCGCTCTGTGGGAAGTCAGCCTTGGGCTTTGAACCCGGGTCTGGGAGGAAGGTGTGTTTGCTGTTCCCCTCGTCACTGCAGACACAGCAGCAAAGCCACAGAGATACTTTTAGGACTCCGACACTCTGACCCATTCTTCCCCGAGGCTGCCGGTGTCTGTGTTTGAACTGTCACATACCTCTCCTGGCCAGTGGTTCCCAGGGGTCAGGGGCCGTGGGGTGGTTTCCTTCCGTCTTCTGCTGAAACGATCAAAGCCAAGCCCACCTTCTGGAAAGAGAGGAGGCATAGGTTCTCCAGACCTTCTTGTCTAGGGATAATAGTGTGAAGTTACATTTCACAGTCGTACCCTCTTCTGCCCTGGTCGACCAGTGTGTTGTGAGTCAGATCTGTAACAAGGCTGGAAAAAGGTCAGTAATCCAGATTTCACTTGTTGGATCACAGTGCTGTTACCACAGCTTGGCTTATGCTTTAATAAAATAGCATTCACTGTCTGGGAGGCGGTCGTGCTCTTTTGTATTTTCCAAAATAATGATGGGAAAAGTAAAGTGACAGAAATTCTCTGGGTAGCTGCAGTGAAAGTCTTAGTGATGCATCGGTGCTCATCAGCGACATGGATGTGGATGAGGGACCCGGGGCTGGGGTGAATGGCCCGGGGGCCCTGGGAAGTCTCTGCAGGTGGAGTCCTCACTTTGGTTCCTTCAAGAATGGGGTGTGGATATACCCGCGGAGGGCTGTCTATGACAGCAAAATTTGTGAGCATGAGGTATTATTTCACTGTTCGTAAGCTACTCAAAGAGAAGACTTACTGAAAAAGAAAGTTGTTAGGGTGGGCGGGGGAGATTTGGAGCCCACCTTATGGGGGCTTATCCTGGGAATTGGCTGCCAGTAGGAACCCTGGTGTCGTGAAGCCTCTGCCCATTGTGCTCGGCCCCCTCCCCACTTCCGGTAGCGAGATGAGGGCGCCTGGGCCATGGCGGTAGGGGCTGCCTCTTGTCCTTTTCTGAAACCAGATGGGTTTCTGCTGGTCTCTGCTTCCGTCCATCAGTCTGATGTTCGTTGATTATATGGATCTGTGTCAGTCCCAGCGCCTTTTGCTCTAGACACATAGGTGAGTGAGAGACCTTTATGGTCTCACCCCCAAGGAGCTCCCAGGCTGGTAGAGGCAATTAACTCAGAAACAAGTCAGAACAGTGGCCTTGTAGGGGCAGATTGTGTAATTTAAGTCATACCCGACATCGTGGTAATATTTTATGAATTCTTCCTTAGTATGTGCTGATGTCTTAGGCCGCAGTAGGACCTTCAGGCCATGTTGGGGGGAACTGTTCATGTGGTCTCGTGAGCGTGCGGACTGAGGTTGAACTGTCAGTATTGGAACGAGGCAGTTGTGTGCTCTCTGTGCCCATGTGCCCGTGATACTTACCCTGAGGCTTTTCTTCCAGAGCTCTTTGACATCTGTCTTGCCCGAGCCAAGGAGAGGTGGCGATCCTTCAGCACAGGAGGCTCTGAAGCGGAGAACGAAGGTACACACCCTGCTAAACTGGGTGGGGTACTTGGGTCAATTGTGTGTCGTTATTTATCATACAGCAGACTTTCCTTTACTGAAGTAGTGGTTGGTGCGAATTTATGAAAAGTTTCATGGGAAAAAGGATTTTTTTTTTTTTTTTTTTTAGAGCAAACAAGTTGAAGAAAAAGCTTACGAGAAAGACCATTTCCTGAGACGCATTTGTGTGCAGACGGGCAGGAGGGCCAGTCAGAACCAGTGTGGTTTCACTGTTCCCGTGGTTTTAGTAGCCTGGCCCCCAGGACTGGTCTAGTGTTGGCTCCTACAGGAGCTTGGTAGCTAGTCCATGGAAACAGGAACACCACACATGTGCTAGATGGTGCTTTTAGAATGCCCCCGGATGCACAGGAGTGATTACGGCTGGTGCTTAAATAGCGTCTTTTTTTACTGATCTTTGTTTATACTGTTCATGTAGTACTGAGGGAATTCCAAAATACAAAACCAGTTATTTGTAAACGTTTGTCAGAAATAGTATGCAGGAGTGTTTCCCCTTAGTAACTGCCGTGCATGCTAAGTTCACACCAGGGATGTTTTAGGGCAAAGGAAGGTGTGTTTTGTGAATATTCACTTACTCGTCCTTCCTTCCACTGACCGTTGTTGATGTCAGGTAATATCAGATGAGATTTCGATTTCAGACTCTGGGAAGTCCCTAATGACGATCCAGCCTCAGCGGGTGCTGCGAGGTTTTGCTCTTCGGAAGCCCATGGTGGACCGTGTGGGCTCCCGCTGTAATCCGGCCCATGTACTTGTGCAGAACGATGTCCCGTGTCCATCCCTGTCACACTTGAGAGCCTTGTGATTGCGCGTGCCTGTCTCTGAGCCGTGTCCTGACTCTTCGTCTTTTGACAGATGCCGGGTTTTCAGCCGCAGACAGAGAAGCCAGCTTGGAGCTTATTAAACTGGACATTTCGAGGACGTTTCCTAATCTCTGCATTTTCCAGCAAGTAGGTGGCAGTCATTTGTTGCTTTAAGTATGTTTTGTGTAAACGTCATAGCTGCCAAACTGCACGTGTTTGTAATCAAGTTTGAAAAGCACTAGGGGTTTTGGGCGTGGGGGAGGGCAGTCTTATGTCATCACGTTTAGACCTTTACAGATGAGGCTAATTCATCCTTCTGCTTTCAAAGGCAGCTCTGGTTCCTTTTACGATGCATGTACCCAAGCCTTGGAAGGGAGGAAGGGCCTGGTGTGCTGCTCCATCTGACGGAGCTTCCCGGCTGCAACTACGTTTTCAGGGCTGCACAGAGTAGCACTCCCTCAGAAGACGATCCGGGTGGGGAGCCTGGGGTGCGGGTGGGGGCGTGCAGAAGTCCTCAGCAGCTGCGGGCTGTGGTGAGGGTGGGCTTCTGAGCAGATGGCCCAGGAGAGAGTGGTGACACCCCCATGTGCAGAACCAGCCGTGGGAGACAAGATAGAGTAAGTACCCTCTTTGGATGGCAGTAAAGAGAACCGTGGTTTCTCCCGTGGGCCTCTGAGCTAGCACAGGCAGGGCTCAGGGCTGCCGCCTGTGGATTTTGGAGTCATCAGAACAGAGGGGCGTGAAGACCTTTTCTTCCAACAGCAGACATTTCCCCGGGGTCTTGTTTGACCTCTCCCGTATCCAGTCTGTAACGGTTTTTGCCAGTTCTACTTCTGAAATATCCTTGAATCTGTTCTTGCCCTGTTCCCACGGCCCCTTCTTGGTTCAGATTCCCGTCTTTTTGTGGATCGCTGTGCCAGCCTCCACACATGTCCCTGGCCGCCTCCGTGTCCTCACCTCGGCGCTTGCCAAGCATCTTTGGAATCCCCAACATGATTCTGTCAGGCCTGTGTTTCTGGTGTCATGCCATGCACGCCCTGGATAACCAGTAAAGGATGGTGGAATGAACCAGAACAGAGAGTTCACCAGCCACATGGAAGGAGGCAGGCATGCGGATGCACATGTTAGACACACGGGGGCTTTGCAGAAATGTAGGTGTGTCCCAGCACGGAGGAGCTGGGGCCACTCTGCTGGGAGTCCGGCATGGGGGCGGCGGGTGTCGGGAATGGGGTTGCTGGGGAAGGGACCCTCAGGCTGTGCTTGGACTAGGTTTGAGTGACAGTCTGACCAGACGATGGGAAAGACATTCCAGGCAGAAGGAGGACTAGAAGAGAAGCATCAAACAGTGGGTGGTGCAGGGGATCCCACTTCCCTCCGAAGGAGTGAACAGAGAGCATGGAGTTCAGGGCTGTGGCCCCCGCTTACCGACCCCTGGCTGCTATGGCCGCACCGGGAGCCCGTGTAGTTCAGCTGTGCCCTGGAGGAAGGGGAGCGTCAGGCCAGTGCTTTGAGATCTACACCTGCCCTGCAGCTGACAAGGGCAGTCGGGGAACCGGAACGGGGCCTGAGAGGGTGCTGGCGTCTTGCCGATGCTGAGGACCAGCGTTCCCAGACTGGGGACCCAGTGTGATCTCTGTGCAGTCTGTCCTGGGGACTCAGCCTCATGGACTTTGAGAGTCACAAGGCAGTTATCTTGGTGCAGGGAGATGTGTTTAGAAGAAGAGAAGGGGCTCTAGGGGTCTCTCAGGTGTGGGTGGGGGCAGATGGCAGAGAAGTTGGCTTTTCTCCTTCCCTCTGGGTTCCTTTGGGTGTGTCCCTCAGTCTGTGGTGCCCTTAGCTCTGAATTCATAAGTGGGTAGTACCAAAAAACAAAGTGCAGTGGGAGGGGAGAGTGTGGGGAGATGTCCAAAGCGAGGGCATCTGACATAGGGGGCCGCCATCCACTGGCACCCTCTTTTCTTCAGAGAAAGGACATTCAACACATAGAACGGTGGAGAATCTTTTAAGTTAAAAGCATTTACCTTAAGAGAAGTTCAGCATGATGTTCTAGTCTTTCTCATTCAGTGATGGTCAGCGGTGGTGGTCAGGTGGGCATTTGGCACTCTGTCACCGAGCTCCGTGCCCATCCCCCTTCTGCCCGCTTGGCACCGGATGCCGTCTTTGTTACCTTCCCGTGTGGGCTTTCCTTCTTTCGTCCGTCTGATTTAGAAGTGTCTCTTCTTTTACTTCTCGTATACGCCAGAATGTGATGGTTTGGGCCATGGCGTTCTTTTGTAAGCCACACACGGTCACGTGCAGAGTGACTTTGTCGTCACATGCCACGTACGCTTTTTATTCCTTAAGTTGACTGTAGCCGAAGGGTAGCTATGGACGGGGACTGTGGGATCTGGACCCTACCGGTCCATTCACGGTGCCTTCAGACACACTGACATCGCGGGAGGTACCTTTTTTGCTTCTGTGCTCACTTAGGAAACAGGAAATTCCAGCACAGGTCTCGGGTGGCAGGACCGGGAGAATGTTAATAAAATGGTTGCTGTCAGGACTGACACTCACAGGGTATTTCTTAAACCTGCCTGCTGAAACACACAAAAGAAACAGACGAGGATCATTGCCGGGAGAGGAGACAGGCGGGTCACCTGCTCTGAAGAGCCCTGGGGTAGCTGGCTTGCCTGCTGAGCTGTGGAGGGGAGACACGGTTACGCAGCAGGAGCCAGACTAAGGATGCTTTCCGAGTGAGGTGTTCATGCCTGACCCACCAGGTTTTTTCCCAGCAGCTTTGTAGGCTGAGCTGCAGTCTCTGGTTAACCGTGGATTGGTCGTGAACTCGTTGAGTCATGCAGGATGCGTAGAGCTGCGAGCATAATGCTTGGCGACTGGTTCGTCCTCCGAGAGCAGCTGGTGTGACCGGCAGCCGCGTCAGATGTCCATCTGAGTACTAACCAGACTTACACACGTGTTGTTTTTGGTGTGTTGATCCTTTTAGGGTGGTCCATATCATGACATGTTGCACAGTATTTTGGGCGCTTATACTTGTTACCGACCGGATGTGGGTTATGTAAGTGAACCTTTTCAATATCTTACAATGTTACCATCTAAAGAGAAAGTCAGAATATTGCCCAGCACAACTTAGCTGCAAATGTCAGGTTGAGTGGTGCCTTCATTTTTTTGTTGTTGATGTCGGGGGGAATGGAGAGCTTTGTGGTCCGTGAATTGCCTCCGCTTTCTTGTAAAGGGGTTGAGCTGACACGGCCTCTCTGTGGCACTAATCACATTGTGATTGGATTTTATTTTCATTTTTTGCATGGGATTCTTTTTTCTTAGCATTAAACCAGAAAAGCTTTTAAGCAGTAACCGTTTACACGCTGCGCTGCTGTGTTTCCACGGCTTGGCAGCTGTGCGCGCATGATTGGAGCCCTGACGCCTCAAGTTAGAGCCCCATGTCCGTGGCGCTGGGCACCGTCCGTTCTGGAGGGCAGCCTGTCAGGTGCCGGATGCCATCGTTCATGGTTTTCCATGTGGCCGGAGGTGGGGGCTGAGGGAGCGCAGGCGGGGGGCCGATGTGGCTGAGCAGTCGAGGGAGGGCAGGTGGGCGCCGCGGAGGCACTCAGTTCAGCGGTGGGTGGTGGATGGGTGGGTGGCCATGTGGGCCCTCCTAGCTTGAGGGTGTTTGGTTCCTCTTTCAGTCCGTGAAAGAGCAGGTCCGACCGTGGTGGCTGCCGTGAGTTTAATGCCCCCTTCTCTCCTTCCTCAGGTGCAGGGCATGTCCTTTATAGCGGCCGTGCTGAGCTTGAACCTAGATACTGCAGATGCCTTCATTGCTTTTTCTAATCTTTTGAATAAACCCTGTCAAATGGCGTTTTTCCGAGTGGACCATGGCCTTGTGAGTATCCCCAGTATGTGTGCCTTCACACAGCCAGGGTTGCTGATCGTTCTGTCTTTTCAGAGGGAAATACACGGTTGATAGCCATTTGTATGTTGTTTTTTTTTTTAATTCATTTATTTATTTGTCGGTGAACACAAGCAGGGGGGAGCGGCAGGCAGAGGCAGAGGGAGAAGCAGGCTTCCCCAGGGAGCAGGGAGCCCGACGTGGGGCCGATCCCAGGACCCTGGGATCATGACCTGAGCCAAAGGTAGACGCTTTACCGACTGAGCCACCCAGGCGTCCCATTTGTATGTATTTAACACATTCTTTCACAAGTATTTCTGAAAACACATTCTTTAAACGAGGAAGGAGGGACAGCTCCTGCCCGAATACACATACTTGTGTCACGGCAGAAGCTGAGGGGTGCCCTCCACATTTGGATCCATCACGGAGAGCATGGCATCATCCACTCTGTTGTTGCTCACTGCAACCCTGGGGCTCTGCTTCATGCAGTGCACCCACCCCCACACGGGAGAGGGGACGTGGTCACGACCACCTCTTTATTGCTGTAGTCACAGACCAGGTGGGAGGAGCTGACAGGAGTTGCCCTGGGGAGGCCCCTCACGTGCTTCCAGAGGTGGGTCTCCTGCAGGGTGCCGATGAAGAAGCAAGGCTCAAAAATGACATGATCCATCAGGGTACATAGCTGGTGAGTGGAATTGCTGGGATCTTAACCCATTCTGCTTCCTGAGCCCGTGGGCTTTCTACAGCCCGGAGAGCCGCCCACTAAAGGGGCCCATTGTCTGATTTGCTGGTAACGGTCACCAGTACTTCGAGGAGACAATCTCGGGCATGTTTCTTCCTTAATATCCTAAGGACTCTGGAGTGTTTCTTGCTTAGGCAGTACCTACATTTAAAAAAAGTAGTATTTCGGGCGCCTGGGTGGCTCAGTCGTTAAGCGTCTGCCTTCGGCTCAGGTCATGATCCCAGGGTCCTGGGATCGAGTCCCACATCAGGCTCCCTGCTCGGCGGGAAGCCTGCCTCTCCCTCTCCCACTCCCCCTGCTTGTGTTCCTGCTCTCGCTATCTTTCTCTCTGTCAAATAAATAAATAAAATCTTTAAAAAAAAATATTTATAAAAAAAGTAGTATTTCAACACAGCTGAGAATGTGGTAGCTGTTAGGGGAGCTATAAATTGGTAGAGGCCTTTTGGAAGACAGTTTGGTTTTAACTATCAGTAGTGGTAAATGGCATGGGTGTGTAGTTCTGCTTGTGCGAATCAATCCTGAGAAAGTCACAGGTATGGACAAAGATGATTATTACAGGGGCGCCTGGGTGGCTCAGTCGTTAAGCGTGTGCCTTCGGCTCAGGTTGTGATCCCAGGGTCCTGGGATCGAGCCCCACATCGGGCTCCCTGCTCAGCGGGAAGCCTGCTTCTCCCTCTCCCACTCCCCCTGCTTGTGTTCCCTCTCTCACTGTGTGTGTGTGTGTCTCTCTCTGTCAAATGAATAAATAAAATCTTTAAAAAAAAAAAAGAAAAAAAAAGATGGTTATTACATAATTATAACTGTAATTATTTAAAATCCTTTTTCATCGTAAAGATGAAAACATTTTTAAAATGGGGGTTTAGGGGGAGGCAGATGGTTACTTAAAATCCGGCAGTAGAAACAACAGATGTTGGCAAGGATGCGGAGAAAGGGGAAGCCTCTTACACTCCTGGTGGGAATGCAAGCTGGTGCAGCCACTCTGGAAAACAGGATGGAGGGTCCTCAATAAAAGTAGAGTTACCCTACGTAACGCAGTAATCGCACTACTGGGTGTTTACGCAGAGTGAGACAGCACCGATTCAGAAGGATACGTGCACTCTGATGTTTAGTGCAGCATTACTTACAACAGCCAAATTGTGGAAGCAGCCCAAGCGTCCATCTGCTGATGAATGGATAAAGAAGATATGGGGGGGGCGTGTACATACACAGACATACGTATAGTGGAATATTACTCAGCCCTGAAAAAGAATGAAGTCGTGCCATTTGCAACATCATAGATGGAGTTAGAGAGCGTTATGCTAAGTGAAATAAGTCCGAGAAAGACAAAGACCATATGATTTTTCTTATATGTGGACTTTAAGAAACAAATGAACAAAGGGAATAAAAAGACAAATCAAAACACAGACTCCTAACTCTAGAGAACAAACTGGTGGTTATCCCAGGGCAGGTGGCCAGGGGGATGGAGGAAATAGGTGATGGGGGTTAGGAGCACACTGAGCACTGAGTGATGTGTGGAGCTGTTGAATCACTCACTATATTGTATGTCTGAAAATAAGGTATCGCTGTGTGTTAACGTACTGCAGTTAAAATAAGAGAAATAATAAAATCTGGCAGCGTATGTGGTGCAGTAATGAGATTGGCATCATATTGTGGAAAAGTAAGATCAGAAAGTGGATTCTTTTTTAAGATTTTATTTATTTATTTGACAGACACAGCGAGAGAGGAAACACATGCGGGGGGGAGAGGGAGAGGGAGAAGCAGGCTTCCCGCCGAGCAGGGAGCCCGATGCGGGGCTCGATCCCAGGACCCCGGGATCATGACCTGAGCCGAAGGTAGACGCTTAATGACTGAGCCACCCAGGCACCCCTAGAAAGCTGATTTTATTTCAAAAGTATCTGAAGCAGAACATGTGCTGTAACAGCTACCATATTTAACAATAGAAGGAAATGAACAATATTAATAGTATTTTTGGATGATCTTTTTTGTTTCTATACTAAAGTTTTCTACAGGGAGCATTTACAGGTTTTGTAGTCAGGAAAATACTTGTTATATATAATAAAATGATTTCTATCTCAGTATTTCCTAATTGTGAAGATAAGACCCCACCTTTCTCTTTAGACACATATGATAAAAACTGCGCTTGTGAATTTCTGTGGTTCTGGAATTTAAGGCACGATCATAGAATCATAGTGTGGAACGGGACCTTCTTGACAGCGGGTCTCCTGACAGCGCCGTGGACATGGGGGCTGATAGGTGTGGGGGGGCGTCCTGTGCTGTAGAGGAGACCAGCAGCATCCCCAGCCTCTCCCCGCTGAATGCGAGTAGCACCTCCCCGCTAGCGTGTCCATCAGAAACGTCCTCCGACATTGTCAGGTGTCCCCCCGGGGGCAGAGTCGGGACCCGCTGGTCTACAGTACATCCCTTCGTTGAGTCGGAGAGTCGCCAGTTGCCCGCATGCATCCAGGTGAATGGCCCAAGAGGGGGCTGGCGCTCTGACGCGGGTCATTGCTAGTCCCACCCCGGCTGTTCTTCCTGTTCCAGCAGCGCTCCCCTGCTCAGTGCGTGTTTTCCTGCAAACCTCTCGGAGCTGAAAAGCATGTGCCTTTACCATAGAGGCTCTGACTGCTTACTTTTCCTTAATATTTTCTCCCTTCGCTGCGTTAAAAGGGCAGCGTTTTGGGGCCACGCACGTCAGGATGACACTCCCTCGGGACGTGTGCTTTCTCGGGTTCCTTTAGACAGTTCTTCCTTCCTGGTTCTTGGAGAAGAGCCAGCCCACGACCCTCAGCCTTTGCAGTGGGCCAGGCACGGTTCAGGTCCCAGCCTTGCCGCACACCAGGGGGCCTCTGCCGCCTTCTGTGTAAGCGGAGGGAATACAACCATGTAGCGAGTGACGTTGTGGAGAGCAGAGAAGGGGCTCAGGTAGGAACTGCCCGGGCCCAGCGAGATGTGTACGCAGCTGCGGATGACGGTTGTCCTGTCCTGAAAGTGTCCGTATGTCGCCTTTCTGCTGTAGAGTGGAAGTCTGTGCTGATAACTGGTTGATTGGTCTATCTCACATTGTCTCCCCAGATGTTGACCTATTTTGCTGCATTTGAGGTGTTCTTTGAGGAAAATCTGCCGAAATTATTTGCTCATTTCAAGAAAAACAACTTAACTCCAGACATCTACCTGATTGATTGGTAAGACTGAATTTTCTGTGTGTTTTCTCCTCTCCCTGCCTGCTTTTCGTTGTCCTCACTGCTGGCTTCTCTCTGGGCTCGGCCGGACTCCCTCCCACATCCTGTTTTATCGTCTTCCCCACTGCCCTGCGTCTGAGGTGCCCTCTGCTTTTCAAGCTCCTGCATCTGCCAGGCGCTCTGAGGTCTGTTTTACTGTGTCCTTCCTTATTCCGCCAAGGAGAGAAAC
Source organism: Neomonachus schauinslandi (assembly GCF_002201575.2). NCBI lineage: Eukaryota > Metazoa > Chordata > Mammalia > Carnivora > Phocidae > Neomonachus > Neomonachus schauinslandi. The sequence continues at coordinate 199,587,444 of NC_058404.1, forward strand.
GGTGTTGTGGACCTTTTTGTTTTCAGAGTACCGTTTATCCGTGCAGTAAGCGAGATATCACTAACCACAGGTCTGTGCTGGGCCCCCTGCTAGGATCTAGTGATGAGCGGGGAGCAGGACACGGTGCTTGCCTGTCCGTAGCTCTGTCCAGAGGGAAGAGCTGCACCCACGGACAGCTCTGTAGTGTGTTGTACGTGTTGTCTCTTAGGAAGGGAAGATGGGCAGGGCCCTCGACCCTGGCTCGGCTCAGAGTACACAGAGGTGACCCGTGAGTTTGAGCCAAGGCGTGACGTGAGCACGTGGTGGCCCAGAATTAGCAGGGCTGTAGCAGTTGGTTTGGCGATGCTGGAGCCTACAGTAAAGGGGTGAGAGATCGTGTGGGACTTAGGTCCCATGCCGCGGAGCTTGGGCAGGATTGCAGGGGCCAGAGGGAACGGTTGCAGGCTTTTGCTCAGGGTGAGGATGGAGGCGGGTTATATCCAGAAGTGAGCTTTAGGTTACTTGGGAGCCCGGAGGCAGGGACACATGAAGGCCAAAAGACCAGGGCTTGAACTGAGGCGTGGGGAGCTGGTGGACGGTAGGGGGGCCAGAGGCCGAGGGAGAGGAGAGCTGCCGGTCCCTGAGGGAGTTTGCGGACGTGTGAGGGAAGGCCGAGAATCACCTGCACTCGAGTGTCCAGCTAGTGAGGGGCTCGCAGGTACTCCCAGCTGGGATCAGGTTTGGCAGTGTGCTTCATAGATTTGATTTTGGACACTGACTTTGAAGTACGTGCTGGACATCTAAGTAGACGTACAGATAGGAGGCTCCAGAGAGTTCTGGGTGCAGCAGTAGGCCAGGCAAGTCTTCATGCGCAGGTGGATGTGGTCGCCTGAGGAAGGGGTGGGATGTCACCCCCGAGAACACCCGTGTTTGGGGGCAGGTGGGAAGGCTAGCAGCAGACGTGTGGAACAGTGTGGGAGGAGATATGGTTCTGGAACCCTCAGGCCTGGTCCAGCCTTTCCTGCTGCTTGCTTCGTGGCCTTGGTGATGGGCATTAACCCTCTCCGCACACGTTTTCTCCTCCATCGCCTGCAGTGATGAACCTCGTCGGGCCTTAAAAGCTGATACCCCTGGCCCCCGCCACCCGGCTTACAGAGGGACTCTGCAGAAAAAAAGATGTCACTCGGCAGAATGGCCCGGTTGGGCCTCAACACAGTGTTGGCCGTGACTTCGCACGGTGGGGAGGGTGTTCGGGGGGCTCAGACCCCAGAGTCTTCAGCTTCTGCCTCAGCTGTGTTAGGCCTCCAACTCCGATTCGTAGGATTTCAGGCTAAAACTGAAGTTGGAAAACACTGTCTGGGATAGTGTCTTTCAAACTCTTTCACCCTGACTCGTAAAAGGAAAGGGATTTTATGTTGTGATGCCGTGCAGGGCCGTTGCGTACGGGAACTTCCTCTGTGTACCTGACCGAGATAAGTTTCAGACAATACCCAGCCCTTGCTTTGTCAAGGTAAAGCATTCTGAAACTTCCTATTCTGTTTACTTAAGAAAAACTGCTGGTGGTCATCCACCCTGATTGATTTCCCAGTGCAGTAATCTTGACTGGGTCACGAGGGGCAGCGCCAAGAGCACCATCCTAGAGGACCCACTCTTCTCTGTTCTCTTCTGGAGACCACTACCATCCAGATGGGGGCAGAGGCCCAGGGCGCCTGCATTCATTGACTGCAGTGCTGCTCACACAGGATCTCCTGTAACCTCAGAACAACCCCTCGGAGTGAAGTGTGACACCTCTGGCTCCTAGATGGGGAAACTGAGGCTCAGAGAGGCAGAGCGGCTTGCCCGAGGTCCTATGGCTACCTGGCACTCGGTGTTCACGTTCGCTCCTCCGGACCTTGTGTGCTCGCCCATGGAGCCCTTCGGAGGGATTTGGTGGGGACTTAGCATACCCCGAGAGCTGGGTCCCAGAGCTTGGGCTCCAGAGATTGAGTCTACATGCTGATGATGCTCCTGGGGGTGTGAACCTGGACCAGACTCGTCCATGATGAAAACTGACGCAGCGTACAGGGGGTCTCCATGAAAAGGAAGCTCCAGGGTTCGTGATGGGTCGTGGCTGGTGCCTGATGCCTCGTGAATGCTGCCCAGCCTGCTTTGGGGAGGCCTCTGCTCAGCTGCCCTCTGGCATGAGGACCAAGGAGAACACTGTCTGCGTTTGCATGGCGGTGGAGGGCTAGCGGAGAGGTGCAGTTGGGCCCAGCAAAACCGCGTGCTCTTGGCGCGCTCCTTGCAGCCCGGATTCGTGGATGGTCTGCGCTGATTCGGGTTCTTAGTTGGATGCCTCCAGGGAACGGCCCTGGTGGGAAGCCGGGGAAAGCACGGTCGTGCCCAGGACGTGCCCTGGAAGCCCAGCGCTCAGAGACGCTCACGGCTGGTTTTGTCTTCACAGGAGCCACCAAGGCCCCTGCCCAGTCACACCCGGGCTGGTTGGACGCCAAAGCCTTTGCCTTATGACTGTGCTACCCGAGCCGGCCCGAAGCCACATGCACCCCGTTAGCAGGGCGCCGCCTCGGCAGGGCTGGCGGGCGGGCGCGGGGCACGTGTTCCGTGAGACAAGGGACATCCCAGGCTTCCGGGTGCTGGCTGCCCGACGATGAGGCCTCTCGCTCCTGCCCCCGGTCCGACGGTGGACGGGCCCCTGTGGCTTGGCTGGCTGAGGGCCCCCGGGGGAGCTGCGTGGGCTCGACGATGACAACAGCTCCTTTCCTGCCTCATTCCCAGGACAGTTCCTGTGCCCTGTGCAGTAGGACTGGGTAGCTTTCTCGGCCTTTACGTAGCACAGTTGGAGAGGGGTTCCTGCAGAATGCTCTCATTCCTCCCCTCCACCCCTGCAGCGGACGCTTCCCTCCGTCACAGCGCTGACCCGCTCTGCGGCTGTCTCTGTTTCTTGCCGTTCCGCTCACAGACGGAGCTTTGTTGGGTACCTCTGTGGCCTTTGTGTCCGGCCCCGCATGTGGCTCCGAGTCCTAGATCGGGGCCCCTTCCAGAATGCAGCCTGAGGCCGCTCCGGTGCTTGTCACTCTGTGCGGACTGGGGGACGTTGGTGCAGAGACCTCATGGTGGAGAATTAGATCTACCTGCCAGTGCCGCCTTCCCAGAGAAAGGGGTGTGTGGTGTGGCGTGTCACTCTTCTCTGCGCGTGGAGGTACGAGGGTCAGAGCATGGTCTCCCCAGCAGTGTTCGTCTCCCTGCAGAGTTTTGGGTGTTCAGTCAGGTATCCTGTTTTGTGTGAGGATTGACACGTGGTCGCTGAACTTCTTGAACTCTTTCCCGCTGATGTCGAATGGCAGGATTATCTGGAGGTGTGAACGGGTGTTGTAATAAACAGTCTGGATTTGTGGAAGAGTCCAGCAGTGCGTTCCCTGTCACGCATGGTGTTTGTCGAAGTGAGGTCTGGGGGTCCTTGGCGATCCCACCATCCCACTGAATCTCCACCTTGAAGGAAGGGTTCAGGGTGAAGGTTGTGGTTGGCAGATTCCAGTTTCTGTTGCATCTCGCTCTCATTTCATTTGTAGGTTTTAACCTTGGGGTGACAGGTCCGCCTATGAGCTCCTGAGGAGCAGGGGCTTGTCCTGCCAAGCGCCCAAGCGCCCGGGCTAGCGGCTGGCGCACCCGGGGCCCTCGTCAGCGTTGGGGGGAGACGGGGAGGGTTGCAAGCTCGCAGTGGGAAGCCTACACTGCGGTACCAGGGCCCCTGCGCTGTACCTGCTGCCTGCCAGCCCCGTTGGGGCTGCAGCATGAGGGCCCAATGAGAGGGTGCTCTGTGGGCACGCGGGGCGGGGGGGATCTTACTGCTTCCAGGATTCGGGCGGGGGCTGGACTTGGGAACTGAGTTGGAACAGAGTCATGACTACTGCCCAGCCTTGTCCTTTTTTTTTTTTAAAGATTTTATTTATTTGAGAGAGCGAGCAAGCACGAGTCGGGGGGAGGGGCAGGGGCAGGAGATGCAGGCTCCCCTCGGAGCAGGAAGCCCGATGCGGGGCTGGATCCCAGGACCCCGGGATCATGACCTGAGCTGAAGGCAGATGCTTCACCGACTGGGCCACCCAGGCGCCCTGCTACCTCCCAGTCTTAAACGAATGCCGTTCATGTTTGGCATTAATAATTCACGTAGCCCTCGCGAAATCGAATCGTCTTACCTAGCAACGTCTGTTCTAACTGCTCGTCTCAGTTTGTGAGGAACACGGGGAGCACGTGGTGAGGGAGGGGCTCGGGGGCACTTCCTAAGCCAGCTGTAGGGGCAGAGGCTCATAACCCTGGGAACATGTGGGCACGGCCGGGAATGGTGGTGTCAGGCCTAGAAGGTCCAAGTCTCTAGTTGTGGCTTCTCCACAGGGGAGGCGCTGGATGGTGCCTCCACCTCAGGCTCTTTCCACTTCCCACAGGCTCCCTTTCTTTGCAGTTTCTTCGTCTGTGAAGCGGACGTGATGGTACGTCCTCGTGGAGTTGCAGCGGGGAGAAATTGGAGAAGCTGTAGAGTGTATAAAGCTGCGTCCAGCGCGGAAGCCAGTTACCCCATCAGCTCAGTTACCTCCTCATCCACTCCCCTCAGTTACGGGGAGTGGATGAGGGAAGGGCTGGCTTCTGAGAATGCGCCTTGGCCTCCGTGAAGGCTTTGGGGGCTGTGGAACCCCTCTCTCTCCCTTCCTGTACCCCCTCATGTTCCTGCAAGCTCAGACCATCAGTTAGAGTGATGTTGCAGATCAGGATGTTTTCTGGAAGTTGGGAGGGCTTGGCAGGAAGAACCTGACCTGTTCTCCCACACACATGGGGGAAGCAGATGCACACAAGGTGTGTTTGAAGTCTTTTGTAAGCGCATAGCCACTTCTTTAGTTCTGCAACATAGAAATACATTATTTTGCATTAGTGAATGTGTACCTGAAGTTACCGTTTTGACGTAAGGTGCAGTAACGTGCAGCGGTCCAGGGAAGAAGCCTTGAATTCTCTCTTGCTGCCGTGGCTAGAAGCCTGCAGTGTCCTGGGCAGGCCCAGGGGCCCTGCCTCTCCCGCGCTCACGGGTCCAGGCAGGAGGAAGCCGAGTGCTGAGGGCGCGGTGAGGGCACTGAAGAGCTGGAGCTCTCTTGTTCCTGCTGCTCTGGCAGGAGCCGTCCCCGTCCCCATCCCAGGGCTGCCACAGGGCCAGGGCAGAGCCTGGTGGCCGGGAGCTGAGTGCTCTCTTCGGCTGCTTGAGTGGTGTCCGCGTGAGCTCCTCCTGGGAGGAAATCCGGGGAAGAGAGGTTCAGTGGCCTCTTCACAGTGGCGGTTTGAATCTAAGTGGGGTTTGAAATGCAGGCAAGCATCCGAAAGTGTGGGCTCAGAAGTGGTCTCCAATGAAGGGGAAAGTGAGGGGTGGGCAGTGTGAGCAGTGCGGCTTGCAGGAGGGGTGGGAGGAGGGGAGCGGACAGAGATGTCTGCCCTGGAGCAGGAGGGGACGCAGTGATGTGACCCTGGGGGGTGAGGGGCTGTGCCCTGGTTGCTGAAAGCCTGAGGAGTCTACAGGCTTGGGGACAGTGAGGAGGCAGAGGGCAGGGCCCCGGGCGGCCGTCCCAGGGCGAGCTGCCTTGTGTCTCAGGGACTCTGTGGGCCCGGTTGGTGACTGTTAGGACAGATGTGAGCCTCGCTGCCAGCACTGAGCGGGAAGCCCCGCCGAGCCCAGATTAGAAGGGCTTAAACCTGATAATACAGTCAATCACCCAAGATTCCTGCCCTCCGGAGGGCCGCACCTCTGTCCGTTTTGTTTGATGCCATGTACCCTCACCACCCGGTGGTGATGAGCATGGACCAGTAGGCTTCAGAAGGGAGTTTTGGTGGGTAGACTGACCTGCTGGGCACCAGAAGGACTCAGGTCTGGGCACTTGTTGCACAGAGAAACGGTAGGTGCCTCGGGTGGGTGTGAAGACCAGGCGGGTGCGTCGAAGGCAGGGGCTGGCGTTCTTTCTCATTTTACAAAACCCAGGACGTTAAGGTAATTTGTGGAGACGCACGCGTGAGTCTGAACCCAGGAGCTTCACGTCACAGACATTCTTTTGCAGTTTTTCTCCCTCTTCTTTGCCTGTAGCTGGGTTTGTTTCCTGATCGTCTCTCACTTAAGACTGCTTTTCAGGTGTTAAGGGTTTGTGGGTGCCGCAGTGGTGCCGTTGGTTAAGCGTCCAACTCTTGGTTGCAGCTCAGGTGGTGATCTCACGGTCGTGAGTTCGAGCCCCAAGCTGGGCGTGGAGTTTACTAAAAATAAATAAACTTAAAAAAAAATCTCTTGAATCTCTTTGTTTTCTCGGCTGATTGATGAGATGGTTTTCCATCTGTGAAATAGCAAGCTCGGGCTGAAGGCTTGTTGTGACTTGTAAAGATAAAGTGTCCTATCAAGGTTACACCGGTGGGTCGCCCAACTCCTTAGAGCGATCCGGACTTTCAGGGCCTGGGCTTCGGGGTCAGGGTCACAGTCTGGCTCCAGCTCTTACGGTGGCAGGACCCGGGGCTCAGTTCCCTGGGGTGAAGTCAGAAGAGCCCGCCTCCCATGGCTGTGGAATCAGCTGTGGTTCTGGCGTGCCCAGGGCAGGGGGTGGGGGTTGCCGAGCACATAGTGGGGCCTTCGTCAAAGCTCAGCTGTCGTTTCTGTGACATGGGGGCTTTCTGTGATGCTCGTCTCCTATGTCGTCTCCTGAGTTGAATGAAATCTAAATTGGCGTGCCTTCCTGAAGTCTCTCATTAGAGTTGGCTAGCCTTGCATGGCTTGGGGTCTTAATTAGCGTGCTGTGTTCAGTACATACCCTTGACTGCGGGACACGTCCGTCTGGGTCCCGGAGGAAAGGCTGGGGGCCGAGCATGCTGCCAGGTGAGAGTTCGGAAAGCCGTGCGCAGGAGCCTCGTGAGCACGTTGGCCAGGGTGGCGTGGACTCTCTGGTGGCATCTATTCTAGGAAGCTGGGAGTCCCGCTGTTGAAGGCTGGATGACAGTCCCTCCTGACCAGGCCAGCCCCATAGTCGGGGTCCGACGCCTGAGGCCGGATGCCTTTACCGGCCCCGCGTGTCTCAAGCTGGGGCCGCGGGCGCCAAGGCAGTGCTGAAACTGTGGACGGGTGATTTTCCAGGAGGAAGGGGGGGTGTCCCCCGGCAACTGAGAATCCCCGCTTCTAGTGAGCACTGCTGCCCATGAGGAGGTGGTGAGAACCACCACGTCTAGGACCCCCCGAGCAGATCTGCGGTGCGTCCACCCATCTGCTTCCTCGGCAGAGATTGCCAGGTGCTGTGCTAGGTGCCGAGGTGGAGGGAACCTGCTCTTGGGCATCTCCATGGGGAGGACCAAAGCAAACACGTGTTCTAATAAGCACTGGGGTCAGAGGGAGCATCCGGCCAGTCCTGGGGGTCAGCAGACACCCCAGGGCTGGCACCGGGCTATGTCTCCCAGCCGAGGAAGGAGAATGGGGTCACGGAGAACCCGTTCGACCTACGTCGCAACCTGGCTTCGCCTCGCTTTGTGATACCAGCACGTTCCAGATTAGAGATGCTTAAACCTGGTAATACAGTCAATCACCCAATAGTGTATTTGTTTTGGTAGTTTGGATGGTGATTATCACAATATTTTAAGATCGTGCCTATCTGCATTTCACTTTTTCATCTGATCGTTTGCATTAAGTATAAGATCAATTTCTTACCATCTGCATTCAGGTTTATTTGGAAAATTTTGCTTTGTTGCTCTGCAGACCCCTAGTGGGAGAAAAGTATACAGTGTTCCTCAGGAGTGGGGAGTATGTGTGTGCACTAGTTATAGTCCCTGGACTGTTCTTATTTCCCTCAGACTCTAAGGTCTGTGCACCTTGTTAACCTTGTGTCCAGCACCTCCTACGGAGTAAGCACATGGTAGATACTCGATAAATATTTGTCGCATATATGTGTGATCAGCATCAGCTATTCAGCAATTGTTCAGTGTTTGGGATTCCGCGTGAAAGCCGAGAAATGCTTTCTTACAGAATTGGCCTTCAGAATGAATGCAGGCCTCTTGCCTGCTCCCCCTCCCCTGCCATGTGTCTTAAGTATGAAAGCGACGGACTCTGGGAGCATTTTCAGTGGATTAGACCTGAATTCAGAGCTCTTTGTGCCATCCAAAACCTGAAACACTCAAAACTTTTTTTTTCCCCCAGGATCTTTACCTTGTACAGTAAATCTTTGCCCCTGGATCTGGCCTGTCGTATCTGGGATGTGTTCTGTCGTGACGGGGAAGGGTTCCTGTTCCGGACGGCCCTGGGCATCCTGAAGCTGTTTGAGGACATCCTGACCAAGATGGACTTCATTCACATGGCCCAGTTCCTGACGAGGCTCCCGGACGACCTGCCAGCGGAGGAGGTGTTCGCTTCCATAGCTATGATTCAGATGCAGAGTCGGAACAGGAAGTGGGCCCAGGTAAATGGGCCTTTTGTTCTCTTTTTTCCTGCAGAGTAGCCCAGCCCGGTGGCCTGACTGAGGAAGTCATTACTCCAAGTGCCTTTTGAGAAAACAGATAAAGTCCTTCTTGGACTGGACATGAGGAGCCTGGGTTTGAGGCTTGGCTGTGCTGTGCGGGGTCTTGGGCAGTCCTTCCGTCTCTGAGTTTCAGAAGGAGGGTGGGTAACGGAAGGCTCCCCAGCCATCCGTCAGCACCATCGGGAGGTCAGGATCTCTTGCCTGCCAGTGCTTCCACATGTTAGAAGGCATTTTCTAAACCAAGCACCCCTCCCCGCCGTGCCCTGGGGCAGGGTGGTGGGATTGTCCCCCATCACTGGTAAATAGAGGAGGCCCACAAAGGTCACTGGAGGACAGGAGACCTGAAGGATGGCTCCTCTGGGATGGGTCGAGCTGGCCCTCTGGTGGGTGAGTCAGGGGAGCAGCTGAGTTGACGGTGTGCGAGCGAGTCCAGCCTGGGCCTCCTTCGAGATTCCTCTCGCCCTTTCTGGGTGTCCTGCATAGGGCTTGGCCCCTCTGGGATTGGCCGGTGTTAGCTGGCTCCCAAGTTTTTATGGTACGAGAAGGGGGAAAAATAGCCTTGCTTCTTGACCCTATATCGGCTCAAAGCTTGTCCAAGCATCAGATGAGTTGGAGACTATCTGTGGAGGCTTGTACTCTCCTGTGACCTTTTTTGTTAGTGGGAGATTTCAAATACATACTAAAATAGAGTAAACTAGATAACGGATCCCACGCCCTTGTCAAATATCCAGGCGTTTTCAAATTTCTAACTGTCTCAGGTGTTCGCGGCTTTATAGTTTGTTTGAAGATCCAGGTAAGGTTCACACTGCCATTAGTTGAAAGATCTTGTTAGTCTCTTTGTATTATATGGGTTACCCCACCTTTCTTTTTATCCCTCCTCCTCTGTTTACTGAAAAAACGAGCTCATGTGTCCTGCAGCGTCTCCCAGAGTCTGGATCTTGTTGGGTGTATCTTGGTGGTGGTGTTAAGCATGGTCCCCAAAACTCTGTATTTCCTGCGAGGTGACTGTTAGATCTAAAGATTACTTCATGGGCAATCAGGCTGTCTCTCTCTAGCAGCCTGTTTGTTTTTATTTTTTAAGATTTTTATTTATTTGACACAGAGAGTCACAGCGAGAGAGGGAACACAAGCAGGGGTAGTGGGAGAGGGAGAAGCAGACTCCCCACTGAGCAGAGAGCCCGATGCGGGGCTCAATCCCAGGACCCTGGGATCATGACCTGAGCCGAAGGCAGACGCTTAACGACTGAGCCACCCAGGCGCCCTGCCTGTTTGTTTTTATAACACAGACAGCTCTGTTGAGATGTGATTCACATACCATAAAATTCACCCTTTTGAAAGTGTACCATTCAGTGCATTTATTAACAGAGGAAAGTTCCCCTGTTACCTGGGTCCTTCATCCTGGCCCTTGAGCTGGCCCTTCCTGTCCTTCCTGTCCTGTTACATGATGCTCTCTTTGGCTGCCAGACTCCCTCCCTGTGTAGGTCTTTGGGGAAGAAGCACGGCTGCTGTATGGGAGCTTGGATAATACTAGGAGGGGGTCCGTGGGGAGGGGCACTGTTTTGTGCTTGGGTGATAGGATTTGCATTTTTGAAAAATTAAATACAATCTGTTGATGAAAGGAAGGACGTCCTGACATGCTACAACATGCATGACCCTTGAAAACATCATTTGAAGGGACAAAGCCAGACTCTAAAGACCACACTCTCTGTGATTCCATTTGTAGGCGAGTCCAGAACAGGGTCCCCTGTGGAGACAGGAAGTCAGCGAGTGGTCGCCCTGGCAGTGGGCGGGGTCAGGCAGGGTGGGGAGGTTGGGGGAAGCGGGAGCATACGGGGTTCTCCGAAACGGACCGGGGCAGTGTCGCACACATCCATGGATGCACTGAAAGCCCTTGAACTGTACACTCTAAATGGACCAGTTATAGGGTAAGGAATTATATCTCATAGTGTGTGAGCAGGACTGGCTGTAGGATTATCAGGGATCTGGCGAGAGGGAGAAAGAGCCTTTCTCTGGTTACAAGTCAGTGGACGGTGCAAAATGGAAATCTGGGATCACTGTTCAGAACCACTGAGAGTTTCAAGAAGGTGACTGCACAGCATTCAGTTCAGTAGGCCCCTCTGGGTGGGGACCCCATGTGACGGCCTACGTGGCGTGCCTGTGAAGCTGGCCCGTGTGGGAGGGCGCGCTGAGGTCTCTGTGGCTCGCTGGCTTGAGGGGTTTCTGGAGTCGCTGCAGAAAGCCAAGGCCTTTGTCCCACACGTAGCTCGGTCACCACCTGACTTCACGCTTGCAGTCGAGGGTCCGCCGGTCTGCCGCTCCTTGTCGCTGGTCTTTGCGCCCCACCCACCCCGAGCGTCCCCCACGCGGGCACACACAGGGCAGGACTAAACCCAGGTCTGTTGTTGCCCTTCTCGTGTTTTGGGGACAAGGTAAAAATGTTCACTTCAAACTAGGTCAGCGGTTGTTGGATAGTGGGGCATTTCTAATCACGGGATCACAATGGGAATCAGCCTGACGGTGGGGGCCGGGGGGCGTCATCGAATTTATACGGTGCTAGGCTCCATGGGAACTGTGGTCTGTACACGTTCTTCTTACAAGCTCTTCAGGTCGGGACCCCGGAGAGCTTTACAGATGAGTAAATGAATATGTTTGCTCGGCAGTCCCATCGACTTAGAGGTAGAGAGGGGGACTTCCTTCTGTGCAGTTTGTTTGAAACCTACCTAAGGTGTTTCTGCTTCGCCCCCCGTAATCTGTAATTCAGTTACAGTGACGTACTACCTGACCGCAGTCGGCGAGCCCCCGGTTTTGAAGTCCCACCAGTCTAGGTCGGAACGCGAGCTCGGCTGAGTGCCGGTTGCTCGGGGGCCTCGCCGCCGGGGTTAGCCTCCCGGAGCCTGTTTGCACTTGGAGCCCGCGTGCAGGAGGCGCCGCACTTGGGCAGCCAGTCAGAGCGCACCACTGTTCCTAAGCAGGCAGAGTGTCTTTAAAAATGAAGGTGTGAACCAGGAGCTGGGCGAGCACAGAGTTGGGGGCTCGGTCCCTTTGGGAAAGCCCGGGCGGGCGTGAGAGCCCATGGCTGTTAGCCTTCGGGGGACACCTGGTTTGCTGGTGCCGCGGACGGAGGGGCTGCGCGGAAAGGCCCAGGGGCGCTTGTTAGCGTCCGGGGAGCCGAGAGCCTGGCTTGGGGGGTGGCAAGCGCCGGGGCTGGAGCCAGACTGGAAGGAGAGCCCCGTAGCCGGGTCCTGACGGTGGTCCTGTGGCCGGTAGGACGGGGCTGTAGGACATTAGCCCAGAGATGGCGCGGTTGGGTTCCACGGTAGGAGGAGGGCTGTGGCCGCCGGTGTGGCCAGAGGAACGGGAGCAGCGGAAGTGGTGGGGGCAGAGACATCAGCCAGGAGGCTGCATAGCTGCCGCCACACCTGCAGGACCTGTGTCCAGTGTGTTTGCAGATCACCCATGGACGTCTCCCCTGTGATTCCCAGGTGCTGACGGCCTTGCAGAAGGACAGCCGGGACACGGAGAAAGGAAGCCCGTCTCTCAGACACTGAGCGGCCGGCGGACTCGCACTCGGCACCAGAGCGGATCTCCGGGGGGCACCTGCGTTGTTCCAGACGGACACACGGACAGCCGAGAATGGGCTCTTTCCATGTTTGAGCCTAACGCTGGAGTTGGCCTTAAAACAACTTTTAAAGTTGACTCACCAAGGCTTAGCCTTAAGAAGCTCGGTGGGACGATGAGCTGGTGTGACCACGGCCAACGCTGTGTATTCTGCATGGTGTAAAAATAAGGCAGCGGCTACCCCCCCCCACCTTATTTCACAGAAGTTAATTAAATTGTCATGCTTTTATGTCACCTGATGAAAGGTACATTACAGTCTTCCGTAGCCAAGGTGCGTGAGAAATGCTACTTAGGAGGTCTTGGAGGTGTCACTGGCTTGTTGACCTACTTGAGCGAGGAAGGAGTTGTTGGTTTAGTTAACCGGGAGAACCGTTCTGGGGCTGGAGGTCCTGTTTAAAGCCCACCTACCAAAGATAGCACGAAAGGAAAACGGGCTCTCACAGGGTGGTCACCCAGCATGCCCGTGGGCTCCCTGGGATCCGACCTGACCTTCAGGTTGGCCTTTCTCCATTGTCACCTTGACAGAATCCCAGCGTGAGGGCTGAAAGTGGCCACTTGGGTTCCGGGGACCCCTGCTCTCCCCTGAGATTGTCCCCTCCATCTCCTGAGCAGGAATTGCTGCTCACCCAGGAGGCCGGAGACGGGAGACAGGCTCCAGCCCCCACGCCTCCTGTGTGCGGAGGCTGGGGTGGCGGGGCAAGCCTGCGCCCTTTCTCTTCCAGAATGCCGCTCTTCCCTCTGTCACGCGAACAGCAGGATCAGCCCCGAGGACCAGCGGTTCCCTCCCTGCCTTTGGTTTAAAAGATAGACCGTTGTGCGGGCCGAGGAGCGGGCCGCATGCACGCAGTCCCGTAGGCCTCTCCCCGTTTTAGCTGGCTTTCCCCTAAGTTCATCCACAACTTTCTCGTTCGAGCTTCTTCCTGACTAACTTTAAGAATTTTGTTAAAAGCGCTTTTGGTCATGCACATTCAAAGACAGGAACGGTTTTCACACCGAGGAGCCCAGAGGACAGGCAGATGTGTGGAGACCGGTCCCCATGTGCTGATTCGGCGTGTGCTGGGGTCTGCGAGTGCTCGGGAGACCGGGTCCCCTCAGCCACACTCCCCACCCCGGGCGGGCGGTGCCCCCCGACTGCTCTCAGTGCTGATGTGGGGAGCGCCCCAGCTCTGAGAGCGGGCTGGCCACAGGCGGCACGGGATGGGGGCCTCCCTGTGGCCTGGCTCTCCGGGGCCTTCTGTCTGCCACGTTCACGGCTGGCACGGGCGGGGGGCCGTGCCGTGGCCGTGGGTCCCGTTTCCTGGAGTTGCCTTTGTCCCCCGGTCTTCTTAACTGAATTCCCCTGGAAGGTTGCAGGGCATCTCGGACCCACTCTCTGCCTCAGCCTGGAAGTGCTGACCCGGCTGCCCTCTCGGAGGAGGCGTCCGCCCGCCCGCCACTGTGCTGCCGAATGTCACCCCGCCGGCCCCAGCCCTTCGCCCACACGGGCTGAGTGTCGTTCCCGGACGTGGGCTTTCTGTTCTGAAAGGTGTATATATTTTCTTACTGTACATACGGATGTTCCTCGGTCGGGACAGGGAGCGCCGCTGCTGCAGGATGCGTTCGCGGCTCGTCCGCGCGTCCAAACCCAGCCCTTAACACTTCCGTCGGACAGCCTGACATCCGTCTCTTGGGACTTGGGTCACCGCGTATGCATTACCTTTTTAGACGGGATTCCGTGCCGATCCGGAACACGCACCAAATCTCTAGCTCACGCCTATTTGGGGACCGCCCGGGGTCTTCCCGGTTGGCCATGTCCACCTGACGCCGGGAGCTCGGGCCGCGTGACGCATGTGGCCCCTTTCCGCGGGGTCAGGCTGCTCTGTCGGATGCCATCGCTTAGGAAAACGGGGGAGCCCGACCGAAAGGCCGCGCCCCCTGCAAGTCTGCACTTTGCCGGCCCGGGCCGCCGGCTGTCTGGAGCTAAGACTTGGGGTTTGGGACCTTGTGCAACTGGCACTTTAGAGTCGAAAGCTGAGTCCCCACCAGTCCCCGAAAGCCCATCTAGAAACAATGTTCACTTTAAAAGGTACTTTTTAACCGCTCAGTTTTTGACTATTTTGAATAGTTTGCTGATAGAAACTTCCTGATGATACTTGCTACATACCATGTTTTAATTGCTTGTACAGTTAACCTTTAATTTTATTTAGTAAAGTCTATCAAATTAGGACTTTTTGAATTGTAAATATGTGGTTTTATTAAATAAAAGTCATGTAAAATTGTTACTTAACGTTCACTGTGGTTTGGTTTAAAATTGAAGTTCTCACCTTCAAGTATGGCAAAATTTGACTTAGAGCATTGCGTTATTTTTTTTTTAAAGATTTTATTTGAGAGCGTGCGCGTGCGAGAGAGCCCAAAGCGAGAGGAAGAGGGAGAAACAGGCTCCCCACTGAGCAGGGAGCGCGACACGGGGCTCGATCCCAGGACCCCGGGATCATGACCTGAGCCGAAGGCAGACGCTTCACCGACTGAGCCACCCAGGCGCCCCAAGCATCACATTTTGAAACCCACTTGTTATGCTCGGTTAAATAAAAAAGGTGTGGTGGTTATGTTAATTTGGTACCGGGATTTGGGAGTTTAGCGTGGCCCTTGCACGCCCAAAGGGAACCTCAGACTCGCTGACCCCGTTCCTGTCCCCGATCCCAGCAGTGAGCCCGCGCTCACCCTGAGCCAGCTGCTGGGCTGCACACTCACCCGGGCACTTGCTCAGAGCCTGGTCGGCCAGGTGCTGCCCTGCAGGCCCCCCACCAGCCTGCGGGGGACCGTGGGCACCTCCGTTGCCGGCTCCGGGGTGGAGGTCAGTCCAGCCACCCTGCCACGGTGACGGTGAGCAGGACGCAGCCCGAGAGGTCACTTGGCGCCGGTCAGAGCGAGTGCTCACGTGTGACGCCAGCCGTTCGGCCGAGGGCAGGCGGCCCAGCCAGAAGGTGGGGGGCTGTCAGGGCTGCCACCTCTCTTGTCCCCGGCCCCCCAGGAGAATCCCTTCTTGACCTGCAGGAACAAGACGGTGCTGGCCCTCCTGTGGCAGCGAGGCCAACGGCCTGCGCTGGGCCACCACCCTCCGCCCTGTGACTGCTCCCCCCGCTTCTCTCCCCCAGAGGCGGCGCGGCTCTGGTCAGGGTGTTCGCTCCCGTGTCTTTGGCCCCCAGCACCAGGCTCCCATCTTCTCACCAGGGGATCCCATGGCTGCTCCGCTCCACTGTTACCTTTTCTCCACCTGGCCCAGGCTGGGGGGTGCTGTGGCCGACGAGGGTGGCCGTGCTGGACGGCCGTCGTGTCCCGGGGCTTGCTGCCTGCCTCACCCACGTCCAGCCCCAGGCCGCGTTCTGTGAATGGCCTCATTTCTCTCCGCAGCAGCTCTGTCACTGTCCCCATTCCAAAGGTGTGACGCAGAAAGCCGATCTGCTTGGGCTCCTGCGGCCAGTTAGCAGCGGGGCTGGGGTTCACACCCTTTCCCTGGGGCCCCTGAGCCCTTGCTGCCCATCTCCCCAGGGAACAGGTTTGCTCTGCGGCCTTTGGAAGCCTTCCTCCTCTCTCTCTGACCTCAACTCCCCAGTGCAGGGTTTGGGGCGAGGCTTGGATTCACTCACCCGAGGGCCTGTGTGCAAGGCACCGGCCCACGCCCGACGGCCGGCTCGGGGACGGCCTTGGGTTGCACCAGGCTTGGGGCGGAAGCTGTGGACCGTTTTCCCAAGGAAAGCCAGGGGGCTGACGGTTCAAAAACCACC
The DNA here is from genome assembly GCF_002201575.2 of Neomonachus schauinslandi. NCBI lineage: Eukaryota > Metazoa > Chordata > Mammalia > Carnivora > Phocidae > Neomonachus > Neomonachus schauinslandi. The sequence goes on from NC_058404.1 coordinate 199,603,315, forward strand.
ACCCGGGATGTGGAGCCTGCCACCAAGGCCCAGAGACGGAACGAGATTCTGTCCCCGTACAGGGCAGGGACTGCGTTGGACCTGAGAGGAGCCACTGGTCATCAGAGGAAGGGCGTGCGTGGCCAGCAGAGCCGCGGCAAGTCCTCAGTCGGGGCCCACGCAGGAGCTCGCCGTGCCCGGGTCCTTCCGAGAGGCCGGGAGCGCGGGGCTGGCTCAGGAGCCCGGGCTCCTCCATGAGCACCGCCTGCAGCCAGCCAGCTCTAGAAGGTTGCTGCTCCGCGGGGCCCGGCCGCACCAAGGCCCCTTCTCCCAGAATGCCTGAGCCTGTGGAGGGAGGGGCAGTAGACTTCCCCCCGGAAAGCACGAGTTACCGGCGCCCCTGCCGCCCCCCCGCCCCCCCGCCCCCCGGCCTGACCCGTCTCTCGGTGCCTAGACATCGTTCCTGCGGCTTCTCGACCCCGCTCCCGAGCTCCCGGGAGAAGCTGCTCCAGCCAAAAACAGCTCCTGTTTCAGGTGTCGTTTAGTTAGAGGTCAGGTCAGGAGTCTAAATGCTCTGAGCCTCACGTTTCTTTTCTGTAACCAGAGCTTAAAAAGGGCACCAGCATCTGTCCACTGGCTTGTGAGGATTAAAATAGGTTGCTGAATTAATTGTGTCATTAAAAGAAACCCATCACCAGAGATAGAATCATGCTCTTGACATGTAAACTTTTAGTATCTGAACTCTTGGGGGGAATTTGGGGATTTTAAAAATCGGTATTTCCCCCTAGTTATTAAAATTGCATGTTCATCGTATACAATTTGGAAATACAAAAAATAAAAATCCTAATTTCACCACCTAGGGAAGAGATACTTTTTTCGTACAATGACTTTTATAAATTTTCCCCCCATTTTACGGGGGAGCACACTGAGGTTTAGAGAGGTGGACTGTTGGCCCAGGTCACAAACATTAGAGATTGGAATCCAGGTCAGCCTGATTCCAAAGCCCTTATTTGCAAGTGCGACGCTGTGTCTTCCTTAGGTGCACCTTTGTACTCAACCTTGGCATCCTTTGGGTGAGATATTAGAAGCCTGCCTCAGGTAAAAAGCTGGGGCAGGTGGAGGTGTATTCATTCAAACCCACGCCTGTGTAGACAGGGTTACGGTGGGCAAGCAGGAGGTGTGGACCAGGAGCGGGACCCAGCCTGCGGCCCCCACCAGCCGCTCAGCTCAGCCGCAGGGCCCCCCGGAGTCCTTCCCAATCATGCCCCTTGCATGACTCATCCTTCTCACATGAAGATGGTCTTCGAGTTTAAAACCCAAGTTGCAGATCGGGGCTCATTAACTCTGCTATGATTTTATCAGACAGGCATCCCTGACGATTGGCAAACATCTAAATTATGGCTTCAGACCCACTTAACAAAAAAAGAAAGCATGTGGGCGCCTGGGTGGCTCAGTCATTGAGCGTCTGCCTTCGGCTCGGGTCATGATCCCAGGGTCCTGGGATCGAGTCCCGCGTCGGGCTCCTTGCTCGGCGGGAAGCCTGCTTCTCCCTCTCCCACTCCCCCTGCTTGTGTTCCTGCTCTCGCTGTCTCTCTCTCTGTCAAATAAATAAATAAAAATCTTAAAAAAAAAAAAAAAAGCAAGCATGTTTCTCCACTTACGTCATTTAAAAATCTCAAATGCGGTAAGCCGCCAGAAATGACATCCAGCTACCAATGAAAAGTGTTCCCTTTTCGATGCCTTGGGCTCCACGCAGGTGCTTCCCAGCCACACAAGCGCCTGTGACATGAAGGGGACACTCCCAACTCCGACCCACAAGAAGTCATGTCCTGTAACAGCTCAGGTTGCACCGTACCTGCGTTCTGCAGGCCCTCTCTTTTGACGAGACGTCAGAGGTCTCGAGTCGAGCCGACGCCGCCCCTCTTTATCTTCTAGAGGGAGGCGGCCTCCCTGGAGGCGGTCTCTCTAGAATGGACCGTCATTTTCCTCATCGGTTCTAGTTCTGGAAACCTCTTTCTGCCTGTGGTTATTTCTCGAGTCTGATAACAGGACTAGCAGCGTCTGCCTATTCTAGGCATTCGAGCAACACTTTCGCCAGAAAATGAGAATGCTATGATGTTGATGTGTTAATAATCCAACAGATTACAGAGCATCGATTAGGGGCTAGGTAGGCATCGTGCGGGCTCCGAGGGAGGATGACCGTCCTCGCCTCCCAGACCTCTGTCTCCCCGGGGCCCAGAGGACTACGCACACAGTCACAGAGCAGTGGGTCAGAGGCTGCGATGGGGCCCGTCGGCAAGACTGGAGGGTCTGTGGCCTTCTTCCTCAGAGGCGAGCTGAAGAAGCACTTCTTAAAGGGGTTGCTGTTTCATGATCAAGAGCTCTCCTGTAATTTAATTAGAAGGAACCTCATTGTGAAGTCATCAACAGAAGATTATTTATCTTCTAATGAACTGTAACATCTCTAGCGTGGGAGAAGGTAATTTGGGAGAACACTGGTAACTTAGCAGCTGAGAGCAATGCCAGCTTCGTCCGTCTCTGTTCTCGCGCTCTCGAGAGGCCGGTCTGCCCAGCTCCAGGCTGCCGAGGGAGGGCTTGGTGCGGCCTGCGTAACTGCCGGTGGGTCCGAGTCCGCTGAAAATACCTCCTCTCCCGCTAGTGAGCCCAAGGGACAGGCACTGTGGCCATGAAAACTGCTAGCTGCGGGGAGCCACCGAGCACGACGCCAGGTTCAGTCCGAAGCCTTCCCAACCGCCGGAGACCCCGGTGGGTCTGTGCCACTCCTAGAATGAGGCACAAAGAACACGAAGGGCTGCTTGCTGGTGATTTGCTACGTCGCTTTGGCCTTGATGAACAGGGTAGAGGGAAGACAAATGTAAAGGATGAGGAGGATGGAAGAGGAAGGAGGAAGTGAATGCTTTTTACTCCCCTCATTGTTACATGTGTGCGGTGTGACAAGTATGATCCTATAAAAGAGTGTGTCCAAGCTGTAAAAGTTAGAAAAGGAATTTTAATCAGCCTTTATTGGCTTCAAAGGGCACACACCTTAGAAAACAATCGCACCCCCAAAAGCTAAAGTCATCGTGACCTTCTCACGACGAACTGCGTCATCGGCCTGGAGAGGGCTTTCTATCCTTCTTTACAGGTGTTCGGCACCCAAAACTAGCTCATCCCTTCTTACGACCTACTTAAGCTTAGGGATGGGAGAATACTTCTAATCCCAAATCTGCCCAACTCAAAATTCCACTGAAAGCTAAAAAGAAATAAAGCCAAGCCCCTAGCTCCAAAAGCACCAAAGAAAACTGGAAATGGAATCACTGATTCTGGATGAAAGAGGTAGACCTATCAGGTGTTTCTTACATTAACACAAGGAATAGTAGGCACTTTAATATTTGATACAGAGTAAAATCACATGCATAGTGAGGGTCCTCTTGCCAAGATCCAAAACTACCTTGCCAAGAACAAAAGGCTTACGGACAACAAAGTTTCATGTTTATGTATAGATAATTGCGTTTCTTGAGAGGATCCCAGAAAACGTTTCATTAGAATTGCAGACTGTCATTGAGCCAGAAGCAAGCGCTAATGGTCAAGCAGACCAAGCCTCCTCTCGTGGAAAAAGGAAAGAGGACAGAACCTCAGCTCCTTTTCCTATTTATCATTTCTCTCGTTTCCCTCATCTTGTTTATTACCCAGAAGCCAGTGCTACTTACCAACAAAACAAGTTTAGATTCATCGAAGGAAACTAGTGAGCTTTGAGTTGAGGATGTGACTTAGAACTACACAGTTTAATACATTCAAAGGAGACTTAATAATTAGCTTAATGCACAGGACATTTCTTGGTTCCGTGCCTGTTCGTTGAACCCTCTGATGTATGGACGAGGAACAGTTTTCCTCAGGATCAGATCATTGAAATGACGGAATTGCTCAGCTACAACAAGGCTTCTAGAAGTCAGGTACATTAAGTCATCACAGCTTTTTCTTTGGGCCTGTTTTACTTCACCCCGTGTAAAACTGACGGCTAGCCCAATTTTGCTCAGGACTAATTTAGGAGCTGAAAATGATGAGATCAATACAAAATACAGCATCATCCCCACACTGTAGGACTTTGAAAGAATGGCCGCAAGTGGAGAATAAAAGTTAACGAAGGATAAAAGTTGCTGAGATCAAAGACGTTCTGCTGACTCTTCCTATCGTGGGTGTTAAGATGGGAGAAAGGCTTTGGCCTCCCTGATCTTCTGCTTCACACCTCTGCAGGACATAGTAAGCCCAGCATGATGGCGCTTCAGGTACTCTATGCGCTGGTTGAGCACTTCTGTCCTGTCTGCCTTCTCTTCCATGTCCCGAAGGAGTAGCTCCTTGCCCAGAAGCCCGCACTTCTGATTCAGCTTGATGTTGTCAGCCCGCAGGCTGTCCCGGACCTGCTTCGTCCTGGTCAGGATGTCCCTCCTCAGGGCCACCTGAGCCTCAATTTCCAAAAGCTGTGTCTTTTTGCACACGTTTTCTATGTCCACGAAGTGTAACTTCTCTTTCACGTGGGTTATTATTTGCACGTTGTTGGTCACCTTGTTGTGCAGTTTTAAAAGTTCCTCGTTTCGCTCCTCCACTTTCTCATTGAAGGTCTGGTTCTCAATCTTCAGCTGTTCAAAATCGATGAGGAGCAGCCCCTCCGTCAGGTCCTCCTGGGCCCTCATCCGTGTTTCAAAATGCACCAAGCTCTGCTTTAACTGCACGTTCTCAAGCCTCACGGCACTCATCTCCTTCTCCTTCTTATCCTCCAGCGCCTGGATCTGCTCCACCTCTCGCAGTGCAGCCTGGCGACCGCCGCGCATCTGACAGCTGCCCATGGCCTGCATCACCACCTGCTTCTTGAGCGCCTGGAAGCTTGTCCATTCCTTCTCCACGCTGGAGAGCACCTCCTTGCACTGCTTCTTCAGCTGGTTCAGCTCCTGGTGATACCAGTCCAGGTCGTCTGCCTGTTGCTTCCTCAGCTCCTCCAGCAAGGCCAGATGGCGGAGGTATGCTTGCTCTTTCTCTGGGGCCTCAGGCTCCATGCCCTTGTCGGGCACCTCGGCGGCATCCAGGCCCTTCTTCTTGCGCAGCGCCTCGGAGATCTTGTGCTGCAGGTAGATGTTGTAACGCTGGTAGTTGCTGCGCTCCACCACCAGCGACTGGTACTGTTCCAGGAGCTCAGCGCGCAGCTGGTGCTCCTGCAGCTTCTTCATCTCCTCGGTCCATTCATCCTCCCCCTCGTCCAGTCTCTCACCTTCCTCCTTTTCCTTGCTTTTCACCGGGCTTCCTTGCACACCCCTCTCCTTGATTTCCTCGCTCTCCTTCTCCTTCTCCCCGTCCTCCTGCTCAGCCTCCCGGGTTGGCGCAGCTTTCTCCTGGCCGGTGGTGGACAGCGGCACAGAGACCGCCGAGGGGGCTTTCTTCCTCCTCCCCTTGACCGCCGCTGCCGCGGCCTCCTCTCCCTCCTCCGACTCCTCCGACTCCTCCCCCTCCTCCTCCTCCTGCGCCTCCTCCCTCTCCTCCTCCGCCCTCTCCTCTGGTTCCGCGGACCCGCCTTCGGGCCCCGGCTGGGCTGTCTCCTCAGGCCCAGCGTCGGCCGGCTCCCCGGGTTCCGGCTCAGTCTCAGCCTCGGCCGGCGGCTCCGGCTCCCCGGGTGCCGCCTGGTCCACAGCCTCCGTGGCCGCCGGCCCTTCCCGGGGCTCGGCGGGCTCGTCCTCGGCGGCGCCTCCCTCCGAAGCCTCTACGGTCCCCGGCTCCGGCTCCGGCGGTTCGGCCGGGGAGTGGGGGCCAGAGGTGGCCTTGATCCCGGACAGCTTGGGGGACAGGTTAGCCACATCTCCGTCTTCCCCCCCGGGGTCCCCACGGTGCTCGGAGCTGCGGTCCATCTCCCTCCAGGTCGGCGGGTGCGGCGGATCCGAGACGCCGGCTGTTGGGTTTCCAGGGGCAACCAGGGGCGCGCGCGGTGGGCCCGGCGATTGGCCAAGAGGCAGGCAGACGCCCGGCCCCCTTCTCCCCGCCTCCGGAGAGAGCTGACCAATGGGAAGCTGCGAGCGGGCGACGAGCGGCATTGATTGGAAGGGGGCGCGGGCTCGCGCCGCGCGGCCTTCTCGCCCATTTCCCGGCTCCCGGCCTGGGGCGGGGTGGCTGGGAGGCGCTAGGAGGGGCGGGCGGCCGGCGCGAGGGGCGCGCAGGCGCAGCGCGGCGGGCCGGGTCCCCGCG